>NW_010189443.1:0-34086 GCF_000695765.1 Mesitornis unicolor | reverse complement strand
ACCGTGTTTTATAAAAGCTGTATGTAACAGGAACAGAGATATGTTCAAGTTTTTCATGCTGGAGTCTCAATATTGTCTTAAGACTTTTGTCCTTCTTTGGTGTCACCAGGTTGGAAAAGCTGTGGTGGCTGAGGCTATCACCCAAAATAATTGTGCATGGTGTGAAGAGCAAAGCACTGATGCGCTGTTATCTTAATTTAACCTCTTTGTACTTGTATTTTGATAGCTTTTGAGCCACATTGAGTGGTTTTTTCCCCCATGTTGCTCACTAACTTTGAGAAGTGTTTACTGAATGGGCAGGCTTTAGTATTTTTATCCTTCCTGTTACATAGGTAGCTTAATGATAAATCATCCTGGCTAAAGTTTACTTCAGAAGAACCAGGTTTAGGTAGGCATTTCCATCACCCCTTTTTAAAGTTTGAAGAATTAATAAGCAGCTGGAAGACTATTATGATGGAAAACTGTGAGTAATGACATGTGTAGATACAGATCTCTTGTAATATCTGATGTATAGAGGAATGCTGAGATGTGGTCTCCCTAGGTGGCATGGGTGCAGCTGTGGCATTTCTTTGGTGCTTGTGTATGGTGCCACCTATTGATAGACAACCCATAGAATTTGTTCCACTTTTAAATGATAGGTGTGTTACCACATTGCAGGTTTTTGTTGTTGTGCTTTTTCTTTTCGAAATCGATTTCTTTGGCTACTAATACAGCACCTTCCCTCTTCAAGTAACAATATTCTCCCCCCAAAAAATAAAGGAAAAAAGGATATATTAGTATAATATTAAGATCCAGTCACAACCTTTCAGACTTACTTGGTATCTTGATAAACATTTCTTGTTTAATCAGTCTCTGGATATGTGTAACTTAATGTCTCTTGCTCACTGTCTTATTTTGTTCATTGTCTTACTATTGACATTGCTTGTTAGCACTCAGTAAATTGCACTGTGGAGTATATGCTTAGTAAAGTAATCCAATCTATGTATTTGAGTTGACATTACAGGAAAATATGGGATTGTTTTATTCCTCTTTCAGAAAGCAGTTTGCTGATTATAGCAAAAAAACCCATATGACCTTGCACATTTACAGGCTGCAAGTTTCCGAGCAGAACCATCTATAGCAAATCAATGTAATGCAAATCTTCCTGCTGGAAACTCACCCAAGTAGGACCAGTGACAGAGATTTCTCCACTTCTTACTACTGTTATCTTCATGGTCAATAATGTGGGTGGTAAAGCCTATCCCAGCAGCTGCTGCTTAAGTTTGCATTACTTCTGACTCAGGAGGGCCTATGTGCAATTTCAAACAGTTTCCACACCCAGATTACTTTCCCTTAAAAGTAATAGTGAAAATAAAGTGGGGGGGAGAGCTTGGTAATGACCACAGCAAAATATTACATGGAAAACAGTGTGTTTGAACCTGCTGTGATACCACCTTCACTAAGCATGCCTCATGTCCAGTGTATTGCCTTGGTTACTGAGGTTGAGGAAAGCAGGTTTATAGCTTGGTATAGGACCAGACCAGTGCTGGGAATGAAAATGAATTAGGAAAACTGTTGTGAAGCTATTTCTCCCAGCTGTGCGTGGTGGAAGAGTGGCTGGCTTACACCTCCATCTACAGGTTCCTTAGGAGGGGTTATGTTTTTCCAACACACAGTATTTAGAAGAGGTTTGTTTAGTTAGTTTTGCTGCTGCACTAGTGGATTATTTGAAGCACCATTATTTTCTGAATTTGAAGTTAATGTTTTTACTATTGTTGACTTAATAAACGTGCTCCAAGATAATTTCTAATAGCAGCTGAAGAGTATGCCTGGACAATTTTTGTTTTGTCTTGGTAAACACCCTATTGTGAAACTTAAAAACTACCAGTTACTCAGACAACAAAGTATAATCATGCTTGGTGCTGTAGCAAGTAGATAGCATAGTCTGTTTATTCCATAATTATTTTTTGAGAAAAGCACAACTTAATCTTTTAAATTATATGAGAGATTAGGTTATATGAGAGATAAACTCTATTCCTTCCCTGCTCTTCTTTCTCTCCAAAACAGTTTTATAAATTTTATTAACCCTTACAAAAGTGCAGTGCACTTCTTTATGTGATCTAAAAAGGAAAAAATAAAAAGAGGAGAAAGACTTAAGAGTTCAGATTTCGTCTAGCTTTTGTTCAGCCATTGCAGGCTTGATAGCTGTGCATTCTGCATCCTGTTTTCATACTGGATGTGCTTATTTATGGGAAAAACCCAAAACCACGGGCCCTTCTGTCAGGGTGATTCTTTCATCTAGTTTTCAGAATTCAATTTTTCTACTTGTGCAGTAATGTAACAACAGATAATGAGCTAGAAGGGACGTGAGCATCAGCCACTTTGAATGTTTGAGTTGTATATGTAAGGCCCAATTTGGTTGTTTAGATTTTTAAGGATTTCTCTGATGAAGCATGCGATTCCTCACTCTCCCAGGCTATTAAGTGGTCTGCCCACTGGTGAAAAATAGTTTGGAAATTTAACGTTCCTATTATGCCTGTTGTACCCCATTACCTACTTTAGTTTGTCTTTTTCTGCAGGAAATCCAGGAGCTGGCAGGAGGGGAATGAACCGTGAGGGCGTCCCCGGAAAGAGTCCGGAGGAGATGTATATTCAGCAGAAAGTGAGAGTGCTGCTCATGCTGAGGAAGATGGGATCAAATGTAAGATGCACCATCATAGCCTACATTTTGTGGCTTTTCAGACGTAATTTTGTAGTAACTGGGGTAGTGCTTAATGAGATGGGCAGGTGATGGTCTGGTTTTATCGCTGAATTGTTTTAGCTGTCATTGATTTAACCATTATCTGCAGTTAAACACAATTGATTTTTTGCTTAAATTTTATGAGGCTTGTGGTGCCTGAAAATGAATCTGAGCATCCAATTATTTTTCTGTACACAGTGAAGTTTTTAATTACTGGAAAACTGGCAAAATAAAGCAACTGTTTTAAGGCAGCTGTGAATCTCTCTGTGAATGCGTGATGTACCAGTTTGCTGGGTGTCCTTCCTGATGGTCTTGTTTGCACAAATAACAGATTAAACTGTTAAAGAGTAGAATAGAAGCAATTGTGACATATCTTATTGAGAAGTTGGAGATAAAATCTGCAGCCTTTCTTAATTTTCCTTTTTGCTGACTGACTCTTTGTGCATTTCCAGCTGACCGCTAGTGAAGAGGAGTTCTTGCGCACGTATGCAGGTGTAGTGAATAGCCAACTTAGCCAGCTTCCTCAACACTCAATTGATCAGGGTAAGTGCTGGGTTTCTTTGCCCTGTGTTTGTTTAATCTGTGAGAACAATCTCAGAAAGTACTGAGTTTAGGTTCCTGTATTTCTGTAATAACATGCCACCTACTTAAACCCAATCTGGGATACGCAAGTCATTGTCTGCTATGGTCATTGGAAGTAAACCAGAGTGTACTGTTCAACAGGTGGTTTTATTTTAACAGGTAAAGTCAGTCTTGGATATACCTAAGAATTGTTAGGATGAAGAGCATTGTTATACATTTTATTCTCCATGATAATTCAAAACATTGATGGCCAAAATCCTGTGAACTGAATGCATGAATATAGCTTCCTACTCTGTGTAATACATGAATAAAAATTAATTTTAACCTGATTGATTTTTATATAGATGAAGTTAAATTCAGGTATGCATAGATGCCTCTAGACAGGGGTGTTTTACTGTATTCAGTATGAATCATCTGCATAAGACTGCTTTCATCTAAGGTTTTATATTTATTCTTAAACTGGACATCTTTGCTTAAAAAGAAACAAGACTGGGGGTGGCAAGCACTTCCTTTGTACACTTTGAACTGGGAGTTTTATAACAAAATGATATGTAAAGCATATACAGATTTCTAAGATACAAAAGCAATTTGATTACACTTATGATAATTCAGTTACTGTGACTCTGGTTGCTTGATAACACAAAATAAAATGGAATCCTCCAACACCATCTTTTGTTTTTCACATTTCCATGAACATGGAAGTAAAGTGCAGTGTTACTATTTCAGCAGAGTATGAGGGAAAGTTTAGGAATGGGCGAAATTTGTTTCCCATTCCATTTCTTTAATTTGCACAATGTAATTATTTCCCAAACGGGGGTAATAGACATGAAATAAGGTCACAAATCTGCTTTGGTTTGCTTAGATTCCTATTAAAGGGGCTGAAGTATGTGCTGCTTTTGTGGATGCTTTGCAGAAGTCTTGATAAACAATTGTGCAGCATTACTCCAAATCTGTTCATCTTTTCTGAACCTCAGTGTTTCTTTCTGACTTCCTTTTTCTCCCCTCCGTGGGCCTCATGCCAGATCACATTCATAATGTAGAATTTGATATTGAGGGAATATTGTAAGACTTGTATGCCAGAAAGAACTGAGTTGAGCAGAAATTTAATACAGATTGAAGACATTTAGAAAGCCATTAGAAACACAACCTGCACAAACTCGCTCTTCAGTTTTAACCCTATGTTGGTTCTTTTCACATTCAGATGTGCCACCTCTCCAAGTTAAGTAGCAAACAGCATGAACAGCAAAGGAAAATGAGGAAATCTGGCCAAATACTTTTTCCTTTGGAGGAAGATGAAGCCGTAGTATGCTGTATAGACATAAGAAACTGTAATTTATTGCTTAGGACTTTGATTTCTGCAGAAATCTCTCCGGATTTCTAATAGTTTGTTATCATAATGTTGCTCTTTGTTTTTAGATGCAGTGGCTTCTGCAGCAGCAATCATTGCTGTCTGTCTGTCTCTTTAGCTGTATCCTGGTGTTGGCAAAAGAAAGGGTTGATTGTGAAAGCATTTGGTATAGAGAAAATGCAGTGGCTTCTGCAGCAGCAATCATTGCTCTCTGTCTGTCCCTTTAGCTATATCCCGGTGTTGGCGAAAGAAAGGGTTGATTATGAAAGGATTGGGCATAGAGAATACAAATTGCCCAGGTGTCCAGTTTGCCATCTTAAGGGAGGTTCAGTCTCCACTAGATGGCATCAGCTTGTGCTGAAAATCCCATCCCCAGTCCACACACTGAGATACTTAAATGTGTTTTTGTTCTTCAGGACTGCTTGTAGGAATTTTCGTCCCTACTTTTCTGCTGTTTTCATTGAATCTCCTCTGGAGGATTTTTTTTTTCCCCTCTATGCAATGCGCCTTACACAGCAACTAAAAGGTGTGTTATTTAATGAGTAACTTACAAAGAGTTAGTGGATTTCATAGTCTTTTCTTCCAATAGTAGGACAGACTGTTCTCAACCTGACTTGTCCCAGACCTATCTTTAGAGTCATTTCCCTCCAGCAGGCGCACAAAGACGAAGCTGATTTCATACCCCCGTTTCGTTCCAAAAAAGGGAATGACATTCTTGGCCTTTAGCACTCTAAAAGCTTTGTTACAGACCTGCATATTTCTGCATGTCACTTAAAAATGCTGTAGTCTGGCTCCAGAATTAAAGGAATGTAGGTTTGTTTCTTTTTCTTTTCTTTCTTTTTTTTTTGTTAGAAGAGTACAGAAGATGAATGGTCTGGAATTTTGCAAGTGTATCACAGCTTCCTATTATAATTTTAATGCTTTTCTTTGTTGTGTATCCATGAAATACGGTCTTGGAGCAGCTGTCTGGTGGCTTCATAGTAATTACCTGAGCTAGGACTGCTGAGCTATCACTGTGTGGTGCTCTCTACTATGGTTTCTGATACAGATCAGTCAACTTCTGGTGAGTCTGTTTGTTTGACCACAGGGAGTCACTGCATCCTGTGTGTCCATAGTATATTTGCAGCAAGGTGACAGTGCACTAAAAAAGAAGTTTACACTTGGCCCTGCTGAATTCAAGTGCTTGTGCCATAAACCTTCAGTGAGCCACTATTAATAACAGTATCTCTGACATCTAAAGTTCCTCCATAATACTTTACTTACTGTCTTAGGGTGCAGCAATAGATTTTAATTGCTAATTTTGATAAAGAAACATCATAGAATACCTCTAATTTTTAAGCAAGCCTGAAGTCTAAGACTCCTGTTCAATTTGTGTTTATTTTCATAGGAAGAAGAGAAATTAAACTCTTTATCTTTTTATTTCCCATCTTGCTTTCAAAATGAGTTCATCAGTTCAGGTGTACAAAAATCACTGGGGTTTAGGATTGTGTACAGATCTCCTTTTGAAACATACACTTGAAACACCTTTGCTCTTAAAGCATCTCTATTTGTGTACTGTTGAAGCGAATCTTGGTTTCCTGACAGGAAGCTCAAATATATCCTGATCGTATCTTTGTGTAAATCAAGTAATAGTGACGTATGTCCAGAGCTTTCTAATACACTGTGCCAGATATCAAATCAAAATTAGTGCAAATCTTTCTCCTAGTATGTGTTCTAAACTCTTTATATTCATAGCCGCAACATATGTTAGAGCAACAGATCTGCGGAGGGATCTTGAAGAACCAAAACATGTATTCCAGTCTTAAAATAGTTTTTTTGGTTGTGGTTTGGGGTGTTTTGTGTTAATTCCAGCTCTATTTGCCCTTTCTTTTCAGTGTATCCTGGAATCTCAGGAAGTCCCTCCCTGTGTAGACTTTGATACACTACTCTGGAGGTGCTGTTTCCCTATCATGGGCTGTAAATCCACCAAGAGCAAGGAACATTTAGGCAATTTGGATGTCTGGATTCTGTTCACAGCTTGACATTTTAGCTATTTTTGTAAATACTTTGGCCTGTTCATTCTCCTTCAGCTGATCCAGACAGTCATGCTGTATCCATGACAGTTATGAGGCTTATCTGATGTATTAAAAATACCTCATTATCCATTGAAAGGTGAACTGCTAGCAGAGGAGATGAGATCGCGGTAAGCCAGGAAAGCCTGAACAACAGCTATAAAACTCTAAGCTGAAGTATTTAATACTTAAATTTAGTATCAATTAAGAGACTAAACATTGATGTCATGCTCACATTTTTTAATAACCATTTTATTTTTGGATCATTGCTGTAATGTTGTTAACACCTATGAAAGTGCAAAATCTAGGGCATTTTTCTTTACTCAAGGAGCTTTTTAGCTGACATCTGTGGGTTGTTTGTTGTTTTGTTTTTATGGCTCCAAGAATAACTGAGGAACCCAAAGGCATCTCTGTATATGCTAGAGAGTGGATGTAATCATGAGCTGTTCTGAGATATTAACATATTAGTTGTCTTCCCTGCATTGCAGCAAGAACTAACGCAGCTCAGACTCGTTAGGTTCCTTGAGCTTGAAATGATGAAATTAAGGCTTTCTCACGTATTTTTAATACAAGCAAAATGCCTCTTAGGAAGTTACATGCACAGAAGCATCTCCTGCATTTAAAAAAATAAATCACTTATTTCCTGTTTCCCAGTTACTTACATTGCTAAATGGTAGGCTAGCACTTGGCTTTAAGTCACTGCTGTGGCAAATCTGTAAATGGAAGCTGTGCAGCTAGGAGGCATGCTATGTGAATTATACCGAGACCTTGGTGATTACAGCTCTCCTGTTCCTATAGCAACAGGAGTGTCGTGCTGCTTCTTGGAGGAAGCTGGTCCCTTGGGGAGGACAGAGCTGAGATGCAAACACGAGCCTGGGCTAGGTTAGATGCCTTCTCTGAATGGTAGAGCATTAAAAATGAACCCAGGCTGCTTGTGAAGTTAGGAGGGGGGACCATGAAATACCACATAGTGGTGGAGAAAGGGAGATAGGGCTCTTCACAGTGTAGTTTCATTCTTTCAGACACAATGCTTGCTTTAATGTGCTCCTCCTCTCAGCAGTTCATGTCTTTTCAGAATGCCATACTAATACTGGGAATTTCAGGGATAAGTTAATGTTTAGAAGATAGTTGCTGGGAGGTGATTGGAGAAATGTGTGTATACAAAGATCTTGAGGGAAGTAAAGAACTTTTTGCTTGTTGGTTTGTTGTTGTTTTCTAATTTGGCAGCCTTCAGTAATTAATGACAGGCTTAACCTTCTTGATTCCTAAAGGCTTTTTGGGTTTAATTAATTTTGCAGGTGACTACAAACATAAGAGGTGTATGTGTGTATCCACCATTCAAAGAACACTTGGAAATAGCAGCTGTTAGGTGCATCAGTTAGCATTGTCCTTTGTGGTAAGGTTTTAATCCATCTCGTACCCTACTGGCTTGCTGTCACTGAAGCCGAGCACTTGCTGTGGAAAGAATTAGCTTCAGTCATCTTGGTGAAATTTTCTGAAGCTCAGGTGAACTGAGGAGCAGTCGCATGTGCTGAGCTCAGTGGCCATCTACAGCCTGTACTGCTGTGCAGTGGAGTCATTTGACCTTCAGATCATCTTGGCTCGCTAAGACTGGATCCAAGTGGCGTACAAGAACTACTGAATTCAGCAATCCAAACAACTGCAATTAGAGCATAATTGCAGCAGGATTTTTTTGAAAGTTAGCAGGGTAAGACTGTCACTATCGCTTTTTAAGATAAGACATAGACCTAGCAATTAATTATTGCTAACTTCTAGGAGGGATGCGGGGAGGAAAGTGTAAGGGAGAAGAAGTGGGAGAAGTATTCGCATGTCTGAAAGTTTGTGGCAATTAATGCATTGCTCATGAAAGAAGATGGGCAATATTTTGTTGGATATATGTAAGTCTCTATTTCGGAGTAGAAATATGTGCCCAGAAAAGCTGGAGAGAGAAGCTGTATGTATAGAGTGTAGGAGGTCAGGTGTAAGTGTGCCTTTTTCATTGTTCTATACATTAATTACTGGAAGTGCAAAGCTCAGAGAAGGATGTGCTAAAAGTAAACTTGGTTCACCGTCCTATTGTCTTAGTTGCAGGCGTTTGGCAATCTGCAGCTTAACTTTATAACCCGTGCTCTGCTTTTTAAATTTTCTTTTACTTCGTTAGAAAGAAAACATCCGCTGTGGGAGCCAAGTGGGACTGCAGCAGAAACTCTATTCACCAGTACCTTAATCCCTGCTTTCCTTTCACCACACAGAAGCCTCTGCTCTGTTCTCAGAAAATGTTTGTATTTGTACATGAGCATAGGCAGCTGTAGAAATGCTTAATGAGCAGACTTGTTAGGTTGGCTTCAGTTAGCTCTGGAGTTTGGGTTGTAGAACTTGACTTGAACAAAACCTGCTTTTGTGCAGAGAAATGTGAACGCCCTTTTTCTGGACAAATGTCACCCAGGTTTTTTTTTGCTACAGGTGATCTTGAGAAATAATCATGTTCCATAACTGGCTTCTGGAAGGTTGAAAGCACTGATGAGAGAGTCCCTTTCGTTTCCATACTGTATTCTTACCCTTACTCGAGTTCAGCAGAGAAGTCTTCCATTCTGTTTTTAGGTCATTGAAGTGCTCAGCTGAAAGCAGTGGGACTTAAGGCCCTTCAAGAGGTTTGGCATTGTTGCATTATAACCAACTGCTCTTCTTACTGACATGAAGGTATCTTCCCTTTTTGCAAGTTCTCTGAACAAACTGGTTCCAGATCTGGGAAATACTATTGCTTTCTATATCCCCATCAAGAGTCCCAGTGCTTGTGAGGAACACAGAAGTGCTGAATAATGAACTGTTTCTTTTGTTAGTGAATAAAAAGCAGGGCCACGAGATGCTATACCCAGAGGGCAGATACGTGTGCTGAAAGTGACTGGGCTGACTTGGTCTGTGAACTCTCAGTTTTGGTGCAAAGGACGTAGTCCTGTACACATAACTTCATGCTAGTATCAGATTTGATAGCCTGGAAGAACTCTCAGTGTGGCTGCTGTTGTTTGGAGAAACATTATTACAAAGAGGAAAATATCCTATCACCTCACTAAGGATAAAATTGGATTTTTAATGTGGAAACAAAAGACATCAGCATAGGCTTGAGTCTTTACTGCAAGATGTTGTTCTGTTGGGTGTTGTGCCCTCGGGTTACCCACCTACTGACTTATCTACCTTGAAGGTGGTATTATCTTTTATTTGATAGATCAAATTGTCTTTTTAAAGGCAGTTGCCTAAGGCTCTTGCAAATGCTGGGTTGCATGTAATTCCTGCAAATGAAAACATTGGTGGTTCTACCAAATAACAAAAGGAGCTGAGGAGGGAGCAGGAAACAAAACAGTTTGAAATTGTGTAGAAAATCCATTCTTTACTAATCTTGTTTAAGGCTGTACCATGAGACATAGAAATACATCACTTCTAATCTTTAATTTTTTTTCTTCCTTTCTAAAATGAATAGCTAAACCCCTTCAGCTACCCCTTGTCTTCACTGCTGTTCTGTTTGTTCCTGTACATTGTTTTGCTGCTCTGTGTTTTTTTGGCTGAACTTTCTAACTTTGTATTGCCATCAGATTTCATTAGTATGTGCCTACTTTCCTGTTCCAGGATCATTTATGAAAGCATTAAGTAAAATTGATGCAAAGGCCAACTGTTGAGAAAGTGCAGTCATAATCTCCTTTTTAGCCCAGTAATTATCCTTTCAAACAAAATTCATAATCTTTCTTTAATGAATTGTTTACCCACCTTGGTTTTTATAATGACTGCCCATCTTAATGTAAAAAGTACCATATGGGAAGCCATGCATTATGAAGTGATGAATAACATGAGAGAGGGAGTGTGCTTTTTGATTATACGATAAAAAGACATACGCACTTTGTTCATGAATTCAGGTAACTTGTAAAACCGTAGTTACTGTGATTACATTGGTGGTAAACCAAGGGTATTGTGTACTGACTGTGCAGTTAGCTTTGGCTGTGAAAGAACGAAACCTTGAATTCTAGACCCATTCTCCATCCACTGGTCTACTTCTGCACATAATAATTCAGTAATACTACAGGTATTCAGGCATTTTCCACATTTTTACAGTGTTCTTGATTGTACTCTTGTGTTCTCCTCCGAATAGAACACCGTCTAAAATTTGGCTTTTTCTGTTGTCCTGTGGTATTGACAAGCTGTATTTCTTCTACTCCCTTCTCTTTCCTATTCAAAGTCAGGGCAAATGGCAAGTTATGAGGAGTTCATACTGACACTGACACTGCTATTGAAGCTGTGCCAAGTGGGCCCAGAAAGCGAGAACAGGAGCTCGCTGAGTGTGAACCTGCTCTGCAGCGATAGCCGCTCTGCTTGCGAAAGCCAAAATGAGCTGCAGAATTCCCGGCGTCCTCTGTGCCCAGAGCTATTTCTGCTCATCCTGTGTTTTAAACGGCTGTGCCCAGAGCAGCGCCGAAAGCTGGAACTGTTCAGGACAGGCAGAAATACTGACCTGTGTGTTTGTGGGGCTGCGTGATTATCCAGAATAAAATTTCTTTTTCAGTATGTTGGGATGCTCGTAAGAATTTTTTCATATTTAGACCATGGAAAGGTCAGGAAAACAATCAGCATCTGTTAAGTAATCCAGCTCATCTCTTGTGCAAACGTGACGTGGTCTGTGATTTTGCGGTTGCTAGGCTACTCCAGCTGCTCTGTGCTTGCATCGCAAAACCTCCTCAGCGTTAACGGGGGCCACACGTAAAATACAGCGGCATAGGTTGTGCTGCGTGTGCGCTTTGCTAATGCTTCGAAATGTCATTGCTCCCTCCTCTTTCTAGCACAGACTTGTTTTTCAGAATCCTTGCAAATGAAATCCTTCTTTTTGTAGAGGGCAGTAGTTCTTACACATTGAAAATTAAAAATCAACACGGCAACTTGTTAATTCAGAGCTGGATCCTAGCGCTATATATCATTTATGTTTTGATCAAGGAAAAAAAGGGTTTGTGGAGGAGATGAAAAAGGAGATGACTGCAGGGCTTCTGGGTGTTGGCAGGAGGGTGCATCAGAGCAGTTTTTGATGTAGTTCTATAAGTTAAGGGTCCTACATATGAAAAACAAACTACTGCTTGGTCCTTAATATTTCCTTCCTTGAGTACCTACAATAAATAAATTGTGAGCTGTATGAAAATAAATGCGGTTGCATTTCATAAGCATTGATGTATTTTTTCAGGGTTTTATTGAGGAGAATTTACAACCTTCTCCGCTGTTTTTTTGCCACTTTTCCTTCTATATTGCAGCTAAAGAGCAGATTAGATAACAGAAATGGAATTCGTATAACAGATGAGGAATTTTTATTGGTTCTCTTTACCTTGTATGCAGGTGTATAGGCAGAAGTTGCTTGGGGCACAAAGCTGAAATCTGCTTCTTGATTATGCTTCAAGTAAAAGACTGGGGAGTTTTTCCATCCTGATGCTCCATCCAAGCTGAATTTGAACTTTCCAAACCCCAGGAAGAGAATTCTGTAGAGCTCAACAGTTACCCGAATAGGACAGGCAGTCGGTGTTGCTTTTGGCATTTCCTACTTCGTTGTCTAATCCTTTAATAGGAGATTTGAAGAAAAACTAGTTAAGCAAAGTTATCCCAAGCAGACCGTATTAATTAATGAAGGCCAAAATGCTGATAGTGAGTCATCTGTTGCACTTAAACACCTAGGATCATTTGAATGGAGGAAATAATGTTTAGAAATTACCTAGACAGTGACTGGAGGTTTCATCAGGTTTTCTAATCAGTTAGATAAATGCTGTTAGAGGATCTACAGATGAAAGAAAGCATTTACTTTTATCTGACTTTCTCAGGGATCAAATCTTTACCAGAAATTAAAAATACTGCATTCAGCCTTCAGGGTTGTTTTTCAGTTCTTGTCTAGACTAGAGATATTGATTTAAAGCACTGCTTTGACACTACTGTATTTTTATTTGCATATTGTCCTGAAGACATTTCTTTCTTAAGTGCCTGTTGGGCCATGCTCTCTAGTTGGGAAGTCCAGAGAGCTGATTATTTTTCTGTATATCTCAAGGTATCTCTTTGAAGAATGAGAGCTTAGCATGGGATGTTCTTTACAAGCCTTTATCAGATATGATTCTCAAGCAATTTAATTCTTTCTACTACAAATGCCCATTAGAAACTCCACGCAAGTTTGCAAAGACTTGGAGATGGTTGCAGGAAGGTAATAACATCTTTCTGTGCTTAGGGGTTTGTATGCATGGGTTGTGATGGTAATTATGCACAGTTGATAGCCTCAACTGAAAAAAAAATAAAAATCCAATATCTGAGAAAGTCCACACGCTGAATTCTTCTAGAAAAGATTTCTTCAGGCTAGGGATAAAAGCATCACTTAGCAAAGCAGTACCTGTTCCCTGGGCAAATGGAAGCCTTCAGTTTGAAATAAAATACTGCACTTCCATTAGAAAATGGAACGTTTTCAAGACATATTAGTTTATAAAGGGTGTTTAAGTGACTCTTTTCAGGGGAAAGGGGGAAGCAGAAACCTTTCAGCTGGCCTATTAAAACAATTTTTATTCTTAAAAGCAGAGTCATGAATATCTAGATGTAAAGATAAAGTAAAGAACATCGAAATGTCATTTTAAAAAGACAGTGTGATGCAGTACAAGTTTTATTGAACGGTGCCTCATACTTCAGAGAAGCTCAATAAGCCTCTTATGCAGTGTCAGAGTTTACAGGGCAATGAAAGCAGAAAATAAAAGATTATCTCTACATGCCTGTGGTGACAATCCTGTGATTTTTTTTTTTTAAGTCTTGCTTCTTAGAATTATGTGAAAGCAAGGAAATCTTGTTTTTCTTTAAAAACAAACTGATTTCTGAAGGCTTGCAAAGGAACGTTTTAAATCTGCTGTTGAAATGTTCAGACCGCTTCAGGTTCCAGTCCCAGAAGAGTAAGAAAACACTGCTTTATCTTCTTTCTGTCCTCTTTTTCCTTTCCTATTGTTCTTATGGATGTGTCAAATGACAGTT
This sequence comes from Mesitornis unicolor, assembly GCF_000695765.1. NCBI lineage: Eukaryota > Metazoa > Chordata > Aves > Mesitornithiformes > Mesitornithidae > Mesitornis > Mesitornis unicolor. Next base: position 20,369 of record NW_010189443.1, on the reverse strand, counting down.
TGGGTGCTGGATCTATCCTGTCTGTCTATTAAGGGAAGTAATTGTGGCACACATTTTCCTGTCTCCACTGTTACTACAGGTGCTGAGGATGTCGTGATGGCATTTTCCAGATCAGAGACGGAAGACAGAAGACAGTAACTACGGGACACCTCAACAACACAGAACTGGAGAGGACAGTGAGACTCCTGAGATAGAGGAGGATGGCTGAGCATTAATAAGTTCCTTTGCCCACCCTAATTGTTCCTTGGTATCCCTTCTCCTTGGTAATTTCGTTTCCCTTTGCCCGACCCTCAGAATGCATCTCACAGCCATCTATTCCTGTAAGTTGTTGCTACTCAGCTGGGCTGTGTTAATTAAGGACAAAGCTAAAGGTGTATTTTTGATTGGCTCGAAGGGACAGACTGTGATTGGCTAAAGGAAGACAATTTTTCAAACTTGACCAATGAAAACCTTTTGTCTCGCATTTTATTTTATATTTTAAAGGAAGTCTCTTGGCATCCTACTTCTAAAGCAGCTTTTCATGCTGTGGTGCTTATTTAGGTCAAACTTGTGAATTTGGAGAGGGTTTGATTTGGCTGCATAGAACTGGAAGCAACTTTTGATTGGTTGACAATGCAAATGCTTTCTCCTCAGTTGGCTTGCAGGTATTTTGCTGACTTTGACATTTTCGTTGCGGAAAGCTGATGTTTTGGTGCATTGATTATTTCTTTATACTTACTGACTTGGGGGGAAAAAGACAAATGTGCTTTGCATATTTATTGCATCTACACACCTATAAATGCTTGCTTTTTTGGTTTTGTTTTGGGTTTTTTGATTGGCTTTGAAATCATGGGTTTGATTTCCTGTTGGCTGCAGTGTTTCTGATGCAATCAGTTTTTCCATGCTCATCTGCTCTGTGGCCTCAAGCTCTTTTGGGAGCATGTGTCGAAAGCATATCTAGTTCAATAAGTCTACCTGTTAGAGCTGGAACATGGGGATCGCCAGCCGTTCTGTGCCACTGCGTGGGCTGTGCGATGATCTCCTGGTAGACCTGGCTGTTCAGGTGGCTTCTCTCTTTGCTTCTGACAGAGGAGCTGTAGATGTTTTGCAGGAATTGCAAGAATGAGATCTATGGCTGTGACATGAATTTGCCAAATTTGTATAGAGAATATGTGAACTTGTTTAAAAATACTACATAGAGTTCCACTTTAACCCTTTAATTGCTGCACAAGACTAGCTCTCACATAAGAAAAAAATAATGATCGTTAACTTAAATCCAGCTTGCACTGGGCTTTAATAAACTAAGTTTCTAGTCACTTGAAAAACTGTATCTGGTTTGGCTCCTTGCAACTGTTTGGTGATAGGGAAATTATCTGGATCCTAGGATAAAGGCATTTTCTTCAGGCTCTGTTCCAAGAGGCAGTAGCGCTGCATTAAGCTGTCCAATAGCGAGTGTACAGGTGACACTCAGGTTTACTCTGATAGTAGTTGCAGGGCCTTAAAACACACACACACGCATTTACAAACTGAAAAACCTGCAGTGAAATTCCCGAAGTGCACTGACTGTTCAGGAATCTGCACATGAGATTTCTAGCACTGCTGCCTAAAACCTAGCACTTCATTTTCTCTCATATGTGCAGGTCACTTTTACAATACTTCTGGATTTTCCTGTGGGTTGCACTGACTTTTGAGATGTTTCAAAATCTATTAAAGCAGAACTCCATTCACCTGTTCCTCGTTCCTTTCATGTGGTTGTTAATTATTTAAAGTATCAGTTCCAGAATCTGACTGTGACAACGTGACCATTTTCATGGCAAGAAGTTATGATGACAGGATGCTGTTATGGTCTCAAATTGGGTTAAAAGCTTGAGAGAAACCGTGGAATGTATGCAAAAGGAAGAATGGACTTGTGAGCACAAGGAGGGGAGTTATCTTGAGCAAATAAATACCATGTAATGAGAAAAACTGTACATCTGTTTGTGGAAAAGTTCATTTTGATTCAGTTGCAGCTTTGTAAAGTTCAATGTGAAAGTAAATCTTTTACCCCTCTTTGTTGGGGCTGGATAAAAAGTTTCTTTATTAAAATAAACCAGGAATAAGCCCAATAGAGTCTTTAAATTGTGACCTGGTTGCCTAAGAGGCACTTTAATTTTAACTTCAGTGCAAATGGGGGAAACCCTTAAAGGGTTAATGCAAGGGGATCAGTGTGTTTCTGGCTGCTGGCTGGAATCAGTGGGCTGGGTTTTGGTGGCCTGTCATTGTCAAGCTAACATGCATCCTCCATGTGTATCTATGGCATTTCTGAGCTGTTAAATCTTTTCAAGGAGAAAAGTGAAGTGTTTATGTGGTTTAATCTTTTCACTACAAATGTAACTGTTGGGGGTTGGGGGGGAAATACAGTTTTTAATAGCTACTCTTGTTTCTTATTGATTTATTATACTGTTAAACCACCAAATGGAAAATGCTTGCCTCACCTTTGTGGAAGACTTCCATGTAGACCCCAAACTTGGAGTCTTGAGTAATATGTAGAGAAAGATATTTTGAGAAATTACAGTGTGTTGTCTAATAACATGGTTTGAGATTCAGCAGCTCGAGGAGATGGAGTCTCTTGAGAATATTTGTGCTTTCTTTGTTACCTGTGTGCTCTCTCCTTCCCTACTGCTGGTTCCCTTACTTTTTAAACCAGGTCTAGATGATTTATAATAATTAATATAGAAATCAGGGAGAAAGTAGTGTCAAAAGAGGGCTTTCCAATATTCCCCTTGAATTCTATTTCTGAGTATTTATATTCTAGCTATGAAAACTAAATCCCTATTACCACTGTGGAGTCTGGATTGGGAGGTAGAGAAACCTGCACAGAGTACATCAGCAAGGTTGCCTTGTTTATTGTACACACACATTTCTTTAGCTTTACCTTTTGCCTTCTTAAGCAAACCATTACTGATAAAAATAAGAAGTCCAGTGTTTTAGAGGTCAGAGGTGAGTATAGATCTAAACTGAAACACATTTGTAAATAGAAAAGGCTGTATAGTTCAGCTACCAACCAAATAATGCTTAAGGCATTTAGTAAGGGAGTATAAAAGCTTTAGAGGCGTTTCCAAAAACGCATACATCCTTTGGGTGGTCTTTCTGGGAGACGTGTTCCTTTAGATATTCAAAATGTGCTGCAGTATTGCTTCTCTTACCAAGCTTATCATCAGCCTCTCCTAATGCAGTGTATTTTCCAGCGCCTGAGGATAAGATTTAGAGCTGAATCAGCTGCTCCTCTCGCCTCTCTCCAGATGGGTAGCAATCGCGGTAACCGTCGGTGGGTCATTGTGTCTGTGAGCATTGCCCGTTGTAAATGGAAATGAGAGTCCACCATTCACATAGGCCTTTAGATCGATTCTTCCAGGTCCCAAAATAAACCCTGGAGTAACAGACCATGTGAGCTGGTGACACAGCAGCACTTCGGAAGGAGCTATTGCTGGACCACTAATAAAATCAAATAAGCTCTTCAGATACTTTATTCCTATTCCTGTCTAAGGTAAGTAGTTGCTGTAAGTTGTCTGCTTCTCTTGGCTGTTCAGTGGCCTGAATTAAAGTTTCTTAGGCTTTACCGTTAAATCTGCTTCAGTTTCATAAGGTCTATACTTCTAAATCACCAGCAACCTAAATAGTTCTGGTGAAGACTAAAGATTAAATGGCCCATGAAATTCAAAGGCCCCTGTCACCTATAGAAGAGATCATCCTAAATAAGACTTCAGGGTCATATGTGGGATAAATTTCTATAGCTATTGAGAATCTGTTACAATAACAGAGCAGTGCAATGTCTAAAGTTACCAGTGTTTTATAATGCAAGAGAAACAAACAAACAAACAGAAAAGCAAAGTTGAAAGCTTTTAATCAAATATATATATATAATGTGTGTTAGAAATTATTTTAAGGACATACTGAGTGCTGGGGCAATGAGGGGAATGTATGATTTGGATTACTTTCAGATCAGTCCTTCAGCTTTGCTTTTGATCTCTCGCCTCCTAAAGGACTGTGTGGCAGAGCTGACAGCAAATAGGGCTGCAGGGCACTGGTCCCAGCAGAAACCAGCAGTGCAGTAAGAACAATGTGTGGAGGTTTAAGAAATCTTCAGTTGTATTCAGTCTCTACAAAAGAAAGAGACCCTTAGTGAGTAAGCATTTCTTCCTCATTGCTATTAATCAGTAACGAAGTGTCCAAAGCTTAGTTGTTAATGAAGAGCTTTTAAGAAACTTTTTTAAAACTACAGAAAAGTTGTTTTGGGTGTTAAGAGTAACAGGAGCAGTAAAGTGTTGCACAGTTGCTGCCTTGGTGGAATATTTGCTGAATTTAGTTGATTTTTAAATCAGCTGACAGCAATACGATATACATCTACCCTCAGCATCAACCTGTTCAACACCGAAATGAGACTGGACCTATTTGGTACTCAGCGCTGCAGTCAGAGGTGTGTGTTGTATGCAGGGCAAATCCTTCCTTGTTCACAGCATCATCAGGAAATGAAATTTATCGTTTCATTTCTTTTAGGTGAAATGCTTTAATTTGTTCTATTTCACCTTCTGCCACAGAGTAGTGTTAAGGATCCTGTCAGTTAGGCCTGGATGAATTATTTCAGTAAACTTAAGCAATGTGAATGGCCTTGCACAAAACCAGCTTTTAAAGGTGTTAAAACATGTCAAGTTTTGGTAACGGTGAACCAGACATAGTGCTGGTGGGTGTTTGCTGGACAGACTTCTTTCCTGCAGCCTCAGGTACAGCACGGTCAATTTGCTGTAGTGCTTGCATCCTTCTAATTTGATATCCTGTGTACCTGTGACTTCCTCAGAGCTGCAGTAAATAGGTCACTGGATTGCTGTGATGGTTCTTGCAGGTCTGCCTTAACTTGCTGTATGTACACATGTGGACACTTTGAACTTCAGTTTCCCTTACACCTCCTCATTACCAATGCTTTTCACAGGTTTACAAATATAAAAGTGCTGTATAACAGGGAGGAGCATTGTTATTACTCACCAAGGTAAGAGAGGAGCTGGGATCTATTCCCCGTCAGACTGTAGTAGGTTCCCATACAAAGACAGAGAAGGAGTCACCTACTGTCTCATGAGCTCTGCCTTTGTTTTTTTGCAGCTGATTTGCCCTAAGCAGAATTCCTGCAGTATGTTATAAACAACCTGGCTACAACTCCTTGTAGCCTCAAGCACTTCAATTTGAGGGATTGTTTATTTTGGAAATGAGAAAAAAATACTTTAAGTTTTATAACCTGGCCTGCTTACAAGCTGCCTCATGTATCAGCATGAAATAATTACATGCACAGAGCTTTTTGCTGTCTTGACATTTTCCAGGTTAACTCTCCTTGCTACTAAACGCTGATCTGTGACTGGAGGCCTGTGCAACTCGGAAAAGACACTATCAGCCTTTGTTTAACAGTTACAGTAAGAACTCCAACCCAGATGCGGACTGATGCATCTAGACTTTTCTAGAGTTTTTCTCCTTGGATGACTGTTGCTGCCCTTTTCTGATGCAGTGACAAATACAGCAATCCCTGCAGGGCCAGAAGGTGATCCTGGCTGTACCCTTGATGGGAGCAGCTGGAGCACTTACTCAATGCACAGCAAGCGTGCTCTCCCATGTGCTGTGCGTGTCGTTGCTGCACAGCACCTGAGCTCTTTGGACCCCCTAGAGAAAAAGGCCCTTCACCCACCCTGAGTAACACAGGTGGGTAATAACTGTTTTTTCCCCAAGGTTGTAAAATACTTCAGATTAACCTTGTTACTTTAGGTTGGTTGAGCTGAATCCTAAGGTTACATCTGCGTTCTGAGTTGAGACTCTTACAATATTAGGGACCCATTTAGTTAGATTTATGTTTGAGAAGGTAATGAATTGTGTCCTTGGCTTAACTGTTAGAGTTTTAGTCCTGAGCAAAGAGTTAGTTCCCTGTGTTTTACTTGCACTGCACACTACTTCTGTATAGCTAATTTCAGGAGACGCAGATCCTGATTAAGTTATTCAAGCATGCAGAGCTTGCTGTTTACACTGTAGTCCACATGTTGTCACGTAAAACACATTCCCGTTTTGCGGTGAAGTGAAAGTAATTCTACCACTCTTCTCAGATATGGCCATAACTCGGTACTCTCCTAGTGCTTGCAATATTCCAACTGATGGAAGAAACGAGTACCTAGTATTCTAGAAGTATCTTTCCCCAAATGAGCAGAATTTTGTGAGATAAGCATGGATAATGTAAGTTCACATTAAGGCTTGATGGAGAGAAACACCAGGATAAGGATGTGGCTCTGAAGCCTCATTTGCAAATTGAGCCCTGCGTTCAACTACAGTAGCAAGGGAGTACGGCACTGGGACTGGTCATCATCTTTATAGTGTAGGGTAAGACTGTGGTGGTCTCACTGCTTTGTCAGTGATGGTTTTGGGGTTTGGGTTTGGTTTTTTAACTGTGTGCAGGTATGGAAAGTTTTTGTAATTTTCAGAGCAAGGATACTGCTTCATTGGAGAGCAGCTTTGGATGTTATTATATACATACATTTGTCCCAGGAAGAAGGAGAATGCATGGAGTTACTTGATCTTGGAATGACACAGAAGCTGGTGTTGCTGCTGACTGTGCACTGTAATCCATTTTCAGCTTTACCTGTGACCCCCTAATCAGAGGCCACAGTGTAAATTGCATCGAACGTGATTGGAGTGGACAGTGGTAGCCAAGCATTTTCCTTCAGTCTTTTGTCATGTGTCTCAAGTACGTGGAACAGACAGACATTATAGCTGTGTGTCGCCTGATCGATGTCTGCGGTTAATGCCTGAAGTGTGTGCCTGATGCCTGGTCATAGATAGGCATGGAGTTTTCTCCTGCAAGCAGAACACAGTCTGCACCCTGTGGTTTGTTTTTTAATGGGTAGATTCTGTTAAATCTCTGGTGTGTATGGGGAGGAAGATGGGGGCAGGTCAGGAATGGATGAATTTCTGTAGGTGGAAACATAAGAGGAGGATTCTGCCTCGCTGTTGTGTTCTCATAAGCTTCTTTGAGCCTGGAGAAAGATGGTAATTAAACTAGACAGAATCTTAAGCTTTTGACTTGCCTCGCCAGCAGCACCAGACTTCACAGCCTCCCTCTAAAAGGAGCTGTGCTGCATGCTGGTTCTGTAGCATGCTTAGCTGCTTGTACCATATGGGCGTACAGTAGAGCCTTTTGTTTCAGTCTGGCCTTGACCTTGAGGTCACGGTCTTCTGTAACTAAGTGGGACACTTGGACTGATCCTGGCTAGCGCAGCTACGTGATCATTTTTACTCTATTTTTTTTCCTCTCCGCTCTCTAAACGTAGACATCTCTCTAGATGTCAGAGGATTGCAGCAGTGCAGGGAATTAAATGAAATCTTTTCACTTTCAGCGCCATTGTCAAAAGGAGGCGGCAAGACTTAGATAACTGTGAGTGTGTTTAGACTAACCACATACCAGTAACAAACAGGAAAGGCTTTCCAAGGGTTTTGCAGGCACCAAAACCGGCAGAGGTCAGATATGCACCTGCTCTAGTAAATAGTAGACTATCATGGTAGCGCTGCTATGTATGCAAAGATTCACAGCTCATCTCTGTCTATAGAGAATATCCTTTCTTCTGTTCTTAGAGGTTTAAACAGAATTTATCAGAAAAAAACCCCACTGTGGCTTAAGTACTGGTGAGGTGGATCACAGATGATGAAGTCTTTGATGTAGTAAGATCCTAGACCTGGTAGTGCCGATAACTTTAAAGTCAATGCCTCGAATTCAGCTTGGACAAGAAGAACATCAAATTCAACTGAGTCAGGTTGCTGTAGAGCAAAGCCACAAGAATGCCTCTGAAACACAAGTACTTTTAGATATCACTTAAGGATCATAAGCAGTGTTCAATCTGCAGGATTTAGTTCAGCTTCAGCCACAGTTCAATCAAGTCTGTAATTTTAAAATGATGCATACTGATATCTTTGCAGGAGAGGCCAGGCTGCTTCTGTGATCTGATGGACAGCGTGTTCTGCCACCTGGGTAGAGAGAAGAGGTCATGTGTGCTTGTTGTTTCTTTATTCTCCTGTCTTCAGTGCAGAGACTTGGTTCCTGTCTGGACCTGAATAAATCTTTATGAAGGTTGTTAGCAATATTTTTGCTTAGACCTACTAAAAAGAGAGGGGGAGCAGTAAGGGGAGAAAGAGAGAGATTAAAGGGGAAAACCCAGAAGCTTATAAATGCATTTTCCTATGTGCTGGAGGTTAAATAATATTTTATGCATGTGACAGAGATCCTGTGATTAAGGAGCTGTCAGGCAGAATGAGAGCTGGGCAGCAAAGGGAGCAAAGATGCTTCGGGGAAAAGGGTAGGAAGATGTTCAGATGCTGAACTCTCTTGTGAATATCTAGTATATGATATATGGCTTTGTGTGCCTTTCACTGAAAAAAATTATTTTACGGATACAGGGTTTTCCCCCCTTCATTACTCACATATCTTTCCTGTCTGAAATGGCTTGCTGGTTACTAGTGACATTACTTCAGAAAATGGTCAAAACCTCTAATCTGTGCTACTGCTTCAGGGCCTAGGATTAGGACTGTAGTATGGCAAGTGATCATCTTGTACATAAACCATAGCTTTAACAAATGGAAAAGATGTCACATTGTTCCATTTATCCTGTTTACTACTTTGCAGAAAGACTAGCTCGTGTATTTTGCTCAATTCGAGGACTCAGTCATTGCAGAGCCTCTGGAATTTTAGCTGTCATCATACCTCTCCTGTTCAAATCGGCAAAAACTGCACACTCAGACTCATTTTTAGGTCAGGTCAATAAATACTTGACCTATCCCTAGTTGTATTTTAATACAACATTACACAGACACCAGTCATTCCCAGAGGCTGTTCCTTGCTACACGAAGCTGCCCGTGTAAGCCGAGTTTCAGACAGGATGATATGCCTGTCTCATCTCGTAAGCTTTTTACTTACACTCAACGGGCAATGTATCATTGAAGCAGCAGTAAACATGGAGAAACATGTGCTGCTAGAATGCAGTGCAAAGCACTGTGTTTGTCATGTAACACAACATAGGGTTTACAGCCTCCTGTTTCCTTTGCAGAGGACAGTCTGTCATTCCACTTACTCAGCTGGTCCACTTTTGACAAAGAACAACCATTAATAGACCAGAAGGAGGAAAGGTAAGAAATCTTACATCAGAGTCTTGTTGTCCATACTGAAAACAGAGAAAAACCCAACATGTTAAAAGGTACAGGTGGAATGGCAACTCGTGGCTGCTGGATGTTTGTCCAGTGGTAGGATGGTCCTTGAGATCATGCAGAAGTTGATCCCATTGAAGAAATGGGCACATAACCTTTTACAAAAGAGCTCAGTAGTAATGTTTTATCTTCCTTCACTGAGCAGAGGAAAGCATGGAGTTAACAATCTAATGAGTATATTAAAGCAGCACGTGTTGGGATGGGGTAATCATTCTAAATCACTCAGATTCACTTACACATTTAGGTTGGTTGGGGATGAGGGAGACATCCTTACCTTTGTGCTGAGTACAAACCATGGTGATGCTGGTTCTGCTGGGTACACGAGCCGTAGCTCCGAGCGTGTATTTGTTTCCTGCTTTAAGACCATACAGCTCTTTGCTGGCTCCTTTTTAAGGTTAATATGTTCATAACACCTATGCAGCCTGTACAAAAGCCACTGAACAGAATTCTGTTGTTTTCCTGCTGGTGGTGGGTCAGAAACAAACCTCTGTCTATCTTCAGTATATTCCCAGAACAATATTCCACTTTAACACAACCTTCCCACCCCAGGACACTTTGCTGTCAGCATTTAACCCCCTTTCTGTTGCGGAGTAGCAATGGAAAGCAGCATCTAGCTTTAAAACCAGAAACCAGACGTGTCCTTGTAGGGACACTGTCTGCCTTGGTGCTCCCCACGGGGAGGCAATCGGCCCCTGCTGTTGGCAAGGAGCTCTCGCTCCCTCGGCAGCGTTAATCGGGGCTGACTGTTCCTCTTAATCCTCTGATCCCTTCCATACGGACGAGAACACAAACGTCGCATTTGCGTGTTACGCTCTTCTTCACTGAAAATAGGGCCGGCTCCCTGGCTTGCAGCAGGCAGCGATTAGATGGGTGGGTGATCAAAACATGATTAGCAAATCTGCAATTAGAGTGGAGGCCAGGAGGGCAATGGCTTACTGCAAGGAAGGGTCACAACTGGTATCTGTCAGAATATAAATAAATACGTGAAATGACAAAGGATTTGGCTGCACTCCTGTCTGATGAGACTGGGACTTAAATAGCCAGGGCACTGCTAGGAAGAAGCTGGGAGCATGGGAGTTTTAGAGAAATAAAAACCCAAAACAAAAAACCCATCACACGCATAAAAGGAGGCTTTTCTCCTGGACCAGGCAACTTTGAAAGGTATTTCTTAAAGCTCCAGAGATGGTTTATGTAGCTAAAACATGGCCTCAGAAACGGTAACATCTATGTCAATTCTACATTTTGTCCCAGACACTTTTTAGTGACTGATACACAGGAACTTCATCATTTTCTTCAGCGGGCAGACAGGTACTGACCATGCCTTGCAGAGGTTTGGAAAGCTTTTAATATATCAATGTGTGAAATGCTTTGAGAGTATGTGGGAAATGTCTAGCAAAGCTGCAGAGTGTAACTGCCAGATGCGATGAATTTGAGCAGACCAGGAGTGGAGTTCATGTCAGATACTACAAGTAGAGGAAGGACAATGGTTTGCTTGAAGCAAATTGCAACACAATGGCATGTTTTTAGCTTATTTTTGTTGTCTTTAAAGAACTTATGTGATGTGGAAAATATGGCAATTAGAACTCTGTCTCAGAAGAACTGTTTAGTAAAATTGATGCCATTTTCCTACATCTAAATAATAGTGCTCACATCAGCTTCAGAGACAGCAAGACTGAGCCCATTTACAGCACCATGCAGTTCACTGTTTTCTCCGGAGTTGGAGGCACCCGCGTGTAATGATCCGAAATCTAATATTGCATGACGAAAATTCAAATTACATCTTCAAGATCCATCCAGGGAGATCTGGGAAACTTATAATTTATGGTCCAGATCCTGGAAATAGTTTCACTGGTATCAGCTAATTTAACTGAGGTCTGTGCAAACAGAGGGACTTGTTCTTGGGACTCTGGCTGCAGCATTGGCACCACTTACACAGTTCAGGGGAAGACGTGGGTAGTTTGACCAGGGAGCCTTATGCACGCTTGTGAAGAAGATTATGGACAGCTGATGCTGAAGCCCAATCACAACCAATAGGACTTCAGTAGTTAAAACATGTTCAGGCTGGGTGAGCTATGAATTAACCTTAGTAGTCTGATATTTATGTTACGGCAGGGTAAACCGCGGAGTTAAGCTTGTGAAAATTCAAAGCTGTTCCAGTGAGTTGGGAATTTGAACCTGGGTTCTCGTGCCTGAAACTCTGACCCAGCCTCAGATAGACACGACGTGATTCTTCGCACAGGCCTATTGCATGACGTGCACTGCACAACAGGATCGTAGTGTAAACCTGGTAAACACAATTGCATGGGCAATAAAAAGTCTTTGCTCTAAATGCTTTCTGTATAGAGAGTTAATGAACATAGTGACCTTTATTTATTTGTTTAAGACCATTATTAACAGATGTAGGTGGGCAAATGTTTAAAAATGCCCTGTTTTTAAAAGGCTCAGCTCCGGAGAAAATCTGGGTGATGTGGGGTGAAGAAGAAAAATAAGTTCTGACCCTGTGTCTTTTGAGCCATCTGGTTTTTGAGTCTCTCAGTTGCTGCGGGCTAGTTCTATTTCATTTACCGATGAACACCCTACAATGAACCCTAACAGGCTCCTTTCCGATGTCTTTCATAAACGGGTTTCTACGCTGACCTTTCCTCCAGTGTCCTTCATGAGAATGTCAATAGAATGAGTTTTGACAGGGAGGATCAGGATTGTCCGTCCTGTAGTGGGGTTGTGCCTGCTCCTCTTTGTTATGATTAGATTTGGTCTGCTAATAGGAAAAGGAGAGATGCAAGTTTTCATTTCTCATGTGAATATGGTAGCATAGTAGTATAACTTCAGCTTCCTAGACCGGTAATAGGGACTGGAAAGGAGTAGTACTGAAGGACGGATCAAATATGAAATAATCTGTTTTTCTGGCATTCCTCTGTTCCCAGTTCTCCATGCCCTACGTGGGTTCTAAAGCTGCTTCAAGCACAAGTCTGAAGACTAAACATTTGATGCAGATAAGTGATTGCTCTGAGAAGTGTTGCACATTTTCAGGAAAATAAAAAGAATCTCTATTTAGGCAGAAAAGACAAAATCAGCTTTGCAGTTTGTATCTTTGTAATTTTTTAAATACAATTTAATAAAGAGGCCATGAATACCAGTTTAAAAAAAAAAAACCTTAAACATGACAGCTTTCTTCTAGGCTGTAGTGTTAAGAGTTTGCAGTCTTTACTCAAAATGCATTCTCAAGAAAATACAGAAAAATCTGGACATTGTCTGAAAGTCAATGAACAGTCAAGTAAGGATCATGATAAGGTGGTTTTGCTCTTGTGTAATATTCTTGGTTCTGAATATTTTGTATTGCAAAGTGTATTTTAAATAGTACCAGACTGCGCTTCTCGAGATCTATTTGGAAATTGGGACTGGCTTTTTATTATATATATATGGTCATTTAATAGCAGGGAAATTATAAATGCTGCATTTTAAATGAAAAGAATAATACTCTGAATTTCTAGAGAGGCTTCAATCCTAGGATTTTTAAGTACTTTACAGTTAATGAAGTCTTACTACCTCCTTGTGGAATTGGAAAGTTGCATTAAATTGAGAGGATAAATGAGGCATAGAGAGATTCAGGGACTTGTCTGTGGGTAAAATGCCAGTGGTGTCAGCAGGAGGAGAACACGGCAGCCCCATCCTGTCTCAACATCTTACCTTTGCAAATATGTAGGACAAGAGCTCTCTGCTCTCTGAATAGGGTTGGTGCTTTTGGGCTCTAAGATCAGTTTTGGGGGGTTGTTGTGGTTTTTGGACTGTACAGGCAATAATAATTTCTGTCTTCAGAGTGCCCTTAGATAATTTTGGTCTACTAGTCAACCATTCCAAATAAAAAATAATTCCAGATGGTGTTTTCAGGAAAGGCAGAACAAGCTTTTCCAACACTACTCTTTGCCTGCTGAGGTTTTATTTCCCTTCTTCCGCAAGGGACTCGAAAGCAGTGCAGTACAACTGGGGGGGAGGGATCCCCAGTAATGGGGACAGGCACAGTTAAAGGCAATTTGCCATCACAAAGAAGCCTCAGGTTTCCTTACTGGTAAAACTTGTACCAGAAAGCAGTAAATAAAGAATGAATCAATGTCCACTGCTATCTCTGCGAAGGAGCAAGTGACATTCATTTGGTTTTGGGGTGTGACACCCCTGTTTCCTGCACACACAACTCTACTGCAGCCAGACCCAGTGGAGACCTGGACATGAGGGCTTTTGGGGGACAGACTGCTGAACAACCTTCTACTAAGTTTCTACCCTGCTGCAGGAAGATACGTTGTTTTGCTCCTTCTTTTCCTCCTTTCCCAAACAACAACCTGTGTAAGGAAACCATTGGATAACCTTTCTATGGTGGGGCTTGTTTAGCCATAGCAGCATACGAGATCTAGTGGTGATTCAGACAGGCTTTTAGAGAGAACTAGAGAGATATGTTAACATGTTTTCATAGGAGTAATAATTGGTCCTGGAGGAAAAAGCAGAATTTTTGAGGTGTCTGTGGAGTACATCTATAAATACCCAATTTAGCCAAATCTACCCACCTTACTGTCTTATGATAGTAGGAGTGCTTTTCTTGTTTTGTTCCTTAATATTTCTTTGGAGTAGCTGGTAAGTGCTCATTTGTGGAGGATCTGTGCAATTGTAAACGATCTTGGTAGACCCTTTAACTTTTTTTTTTTTTGCTAAATATCATTGAGTTTCATGGATGTCGGTGGGAGATTAAAGATCTTGGTAACACTGAGCCTTTCGGCAGCAGTGATGACAGTGCTGGAAGAGCTGTGTGTGGTGGTACCAGCACAGTCCTCATGGCCCTGCTGCTTCAGCCAGTGATTGTAATGCTGGATACACAACTGGAGCCTTGTAATTTGGTTCCTTTATAGAAGTCTCTGAGATAGACTGCAGCCCAACAGGAGAGCATCTGCTTTTCTTGTTGCTGATGAACGCTGCTGGAACTTCTCTGTATCAGCTCACTTAAAACCCCGTTGCTTGATTTTATTAATATGCAGTAATTCGGCTCCTTTCACCTACGGAAAATTACTTATCTGAATAAAATGCAAGAATATTGTCTAACGAAAGGGAAAAATAAAGAGTATGATTGTGTTAATTATCAGAATACCAGACATGTAATTAATATGCCACAGGAACAAAGAGCAAATGTACTAATAGCACATAATTGGACTTAAACTACACCCTTGGTAGAAGTCTCTGCAATGGAACTGTTGTGTTTGTGCTCCTTTTCAAATTAGCAATAAGGAATAAATTAACATCCATTTTCTTGCCCGTACAAAGCCGGAATCATATTGTAGGGCAGGGTAATGAATTCAGAGAATGCCTTTACATTCCCATATGGCTCCTAGAGAGGAATTCTCATACACACGGCTCCTCTCTTCCTCCTTGCAGGAAGGCGGGCAGGGAGGAGAGGAAAGCCTCATTGTATGACCAGATGTTGGCTGAAAATGATCTAAAAAAATACCAAAATATCTGTAAGCTGAGTAATTTAAACATTGTCATCAGTACCTGGTGCAAATATTGGAGTTGGTTTATCCATCCATCCTTTTATACGTGGTACTTTACTGTATTATGTTGTCAGATAAGGAAATAGGTAGGGTAGGGGCTAGTCACTGACCCAAAGGGACATCTGTGATAGAACTGGGAAAAACCACAATTCTTCACTCTTTTTATTATTATTCTTTCCTCCCCCTTCCCACAGCACAACTCACTAGTTCAGTTTTCTATATAAATTAGGCCGTTAAAGCAGTTGTTAATGTGGGCATGGCTCACTATGCTGCTCTTCAGAACGGGTCAGTACAGTGCATGAGGAAACAAGAACCACCAGAGTCCTTGGTTTTTGCAGACACATTTGTAGAAAGGCTCATCTAGAGCACCTGACTTAATCCTTATTTTATTGAGTTAGAGGATGATTGGTAAAATAACTTACTCCTGCTGCTGTTTCACTTTCTGTACTCTCTCCCTCTCTGCCTTTTGTGGTGTCTTACTGAGCTTTACAATTAGTTTATTTAATGCCCTTCAGAGGCCACAGTGGTTTCAGGGACTCAGGAGACCTCTGTACCTCTTTGAGTAAGGAGATAATTTTTTAAGAAATGGGTCCAGGTTCATTCAGACTCCACTGTTATTTATATAACACAGCTGAAAACAGCCATTGTGGTATTAGATGCAAAGACTTAGGTTAATAAAGCCTAAATTTTATTCAGGTCCTTAAGCCAAGTGTTGCTCTTTAGCCAAGTACTTGAAAGCCAGTCTGTTCAAGGTATTTCAAGGTATTACAGCATTTCTTAACTCAAGATATTTCAAGGTATTACACTACTTCTTAATGTTACCTACCCTCTTTGTGCCCTGCTTTCCTAGATATGCAAATGAAAAGCCTAGAAATTCTGTCTTATTCAATTGTAATGCACCTGTCATCACACTATCTAGACACCTGCCTTTCTACTGCACAGAAGTATTGTGAGAGTGCATTAATTAACGCTTGCAAAATGCTTGGAGATCCTAGGATGGAAAGTGCTAATGAGTTGTAAAATATTATAATGATGTTGCAGAATATTCAGCCTCCCTTTGTAAGGAAAGAGTCGCATCTTTCATGTTTCTAGATGCGTGTTTTGCACTAGAAGGTGAGCCTAAACAGGAAAAAAAAGGATTAAACAAGGTAGAAAGATTGCTAATGCTGCTAGTTTTCTTGTGAGGAAGCTGGTTGTTTTTATGTACTTCTCTGCTTATTGAATTTTCTTTTTGTCTCTCTGATGAACCCATACTTCAATGGCTTGTTGAGAATTCTCTGAACATTCAGAAATGTCAGGGGAGAAGATTTTCTTCTTCAGATTGCCAAAGCCTTCATTTGCATCCCCTAAATCAATTCTCACACATGATCAAAGCAGTTCTGGAAATTTTCAAGTGTGGGGAAAACCAGTCCTCTAATTCTTTCTCCTGTAATATATACAGTCAGGTTCCAAAGCAAAGGGAAAAAAAAATCTTCATCCACCAAATCTAAAAACACATGAATTTTATGCCTTTTTATATTGAGAGGATTGCAACTGTGTATATTAGGGACAAAAAGGCTAGAAAAGAGGTAGCAGGTCATACGTGCTCTGTGGTTTCATAGATCACATTATGAAGAATTAATATTTTGTATTCATTTTGAATTACCTTTTTCTTAGTGTCATTATTGTTCATTTTTCCTGCTTGGCTTAGACTCATAAAGCCATATATCAGAACCAAAAAATACTAGGATTCAAGTTTCCAAAATACTTTATGTTGTCCTATTGCTTTCTGTAGCCAGAGTGGAGCTGTAACACAGCTTCTCAGAAACGGCTCTGTTGTTGCCTTCATATCATATTTTGCTTGGCTGTGCATGCAACTCTCTCATGAGCTTAATTACTTCTCTGCATAGTCTCTATGGCAATCGGTCCCTGTTCAGAAGTGGTTTCAGGGCAGCTGTGACAAACCAACTGCTCAGTAGAGGCGATAAAGCTCGGTTCTGGGTTCTGGCCTCCCATTAAAAGCAGTCGTAATCTGGAAACAAACGGGTGTGCAGACATTAATTGTACTGAGATGAAAACAAACCCACACCCAGTCCTAGCCTCTCTATTTAAAGACTGGACCATTTTCTCAACTCAATTCTAGCCTATTTGAACTTTGGACCCTTTCCCTGTACCTCCCCTTCTGAACAAGGGCCCAAATCTAATATTTGGAAGTAACAGTGCATGTTCTGTGTGTATTCCAAATCATGGTCAGATCCAGATCTGCTGCTGACTTAACTGAGCATGTCTCGCTCCTCTCTGTATTGATGGTGTGCACTGGCTTCCTTTACGTAGGGAGCAAAGGCATTCATTTTTACCTGTCACCTTATCTTTTCTTTTCTGGCTGCTCAGCTCCACTCTGACAAGTGCAATAAATGCGTCCTCCTGGGTCCTTGCAAGCCGGGCATTAGTCACACTGTGCATTTCAAGGACATCAGGCCGATAGTTTTTCAGCTGTAACGGAAAACATGTTCAGCCAGGAGCCATTTGTTCCAGTTTTGTTGCTTACTAATAAAATAAAAATCAGTGGTTTTTTGGAGCTTGGGAAGCAGGTCAGGGAGTAGGAGGGAGATAGGTGGTGAAAATGAAGGTGCTGAAGTTATTTCTCTGGGTTTCTCTGAAATAACGGCAGGTGGCTTTTTGGATAAAGCGAGACTCTCTGTCAACTTCTGAAATGCAGTTGCATCTGTAGTGTAGCTGTTGTTTAACAGCAAACGGGACTGGTGCGTAACAGGTCTCACACTGGGCAATTTAAATCAAATATACTTTTGTGAAACAAAAGGTGTTTGAGAGGATGTTGTATTTGCTGTGCTTTTAGAGTAAGGGCTAACAGGACATCTGTGGTGATACCGATCAGAATTTCATTTTGCTGTCTCCACCACAGGTGGAGTTCCCATGCTATCTGTATCCTCAGCCACCGAGCTGCCAGTTCAAACCACTTAGTCATCTAACTAAACAAAATCTCTAACTGATCTTAAAATACAGACTGAAGAAATATTGGCTTTACTGAATCAGTGCCTTAGTCACAACTGACTCGGAGGAGTTTTGCTTAGAGAGTGAAATGCAATAGATGCCTTCTCCTTCCTTGGAAACTTCCCAATTTCATCATGACTGATTCAGCTGATTAATTAATCTGAGCTGGTAGTGTCATTGTGTAATAAATAAGGTTTACCTGGACATAGCATTTCTTCTTAATTCTGCAGAATAAGAATAATTTAAACGAGTCCTGATGGTAACACTGAATTCCCGTTCTTACTGTGGTTGATGGTAGTGTGCTTTACCCTGCTATAATGCACGATATGGACTGCAGAGCAAATTTTGCTCCTTAAACTGTCTTTTCTGCCACACCTAATGAACCTAGATTGTTCTGCAGTTTAAAGGTAATAATAATTTATTTTGCAGAAAGAGTTTTAGAGCATTTGTATATATTTGCATGCCACCTGTCTGCTGACTTACAAGCCCTCTTCAGATACTTATATATTGACATTCAAGCCCTGCACATAGTTATATTCCTAACCAAAACTCAGTATTTGGGCAAATAGATTTGTGTTATATCAAGTATTCATCAATGGGCAATCATTTTCTAACATGATGAGATCTTGCCTTGCAAATCTTTACTACTGGGGTGGTTCTTACTCATGCATTAAGTTAGCAAGATGAGCTTGAGAGTCAGACTGAGCTGGACAGTCCCACTCTCCATACAAAAGAAAAATACATAATGCAGCATACTGTCAGCTGAAGCTGCGTTGGCAGAATGTAAAGACTCAGCTCTCTGGCAACAGATGGGCTACAGGCTTCTTCTGACATGATCTGCCATCCAGCATATGTTAGACAGGCTGAGAAATCAAGGGGTTTTAGACTGAGCCTTTAGCTTTATTTAAAAAAGGAAAGATGTCTTAGCTCTTGATAGAGCAGGTGGTCTGCAGCACACAGTCAATGAAGTAAGTGTGGACTAACTTGGTTGCTTGGTTAAGGGTGAGCTCCATAGCACATAATAATAACTGGGGCATAATTCAGTATATTGGACCACAGTGTATTTATCTTCAAATTCCTTTCCTGCTCTGCACACACTCGTATTAGCAAATATGCTTAAGATGCAGCAAGTAAAGATGGTTGGCTTTGAGGATGGAAGAAGCCGTTGGGTGGGCAGGACAGCTTGTCTCTGAATATCCAAATGCGCTGCTCGCTGCAAACCAGACTCTGTCAACTTGCTGAGACCTCCCTGACGGATCAAGGGCAGTGAGTAAGTTGGTTTCTCACCTTTGGGTGGCCGGTCCCCCATCTCGAGTGTGGGGCAAAGCGGTAGTCAGTGGGGAAGGTAACGTATTGGGCTTGCCTTGAGAGGGTGGGGGAGGTTTTTGCAGATCAATCTTGGTATTTAAATTGCATAGTGTTTTAAAATAAAGAAATACCACATCTCTAGGATCTTGAACATTCTGGACTTTATTTTTATTTCACTGTGGGAGTGAAATGGCTAATAGGTACAAAGCATGAGTAGTCATATCTAATTATAAAATAAGTTAGTTGCATTTTAGTTGTCAAAACTTATTATGGCAAGGTATTCTTTCTTCTGTTGAAGAATTTTCTAATTGAAACTTTTTACCAAAGAGCAAGTAAGTTTTCTATTATGGGACAGGTTCCATGCAACTTTACTATTCCTATGACACTTTTTGATTTAGATAGTACTTGAGAATTTTCCCAGACATAACGAATAGACTTTTGCCTTGATAAAAGTTAGTAAAACTACACTAAAAAAGGTTTCTCACTATGTAGAGTATTTGAATGGTGAGCACTGCTGTTCCTCCATCTGGGCAGGGTTAATGCTGTGTCACAGGACAGTCATTCTCTACAGCATGTGTACCTGGGGACGAGCACCAAGGAAAACTCTGAGGTCTACAAGGACCAACCTGGAAAGGCATGGCATGGCTCTGACGTGTGTTTGTGTTTAAAAGAGGCACATCTCCACAGGACTGCAGTTTTAGAGCTATGAAAACAGCAAAAAAGCATGTATTTGTTTCATGGTGCTTGTTGCAGGCAGCTGTTGGCAGTTTGTTCCTTCCTGGCGTGGTTCAGAGCCCAGCAGCTGACCAGGGTTTGTGCATCCTCCTCCCAGTGCCTCACTGGGCCAGGCTTGCTGCTGGTGGCCTTGCTGGCTTTTAGCACCAGTGTGGGGGTAGGTAAAAAACAGCGCTTTTTTTGCCTTTTTGTTGAAAAGATCTGTGAACAGTAAGGTGAAAGCATTTAAATAGCCTTACATGGGTTTTAACTCCTAAAATGTTGAGGGTTTAAAACAAATGCTGATTGATCACCTGTGTGAGGCCTCAGCGGGGCATCAGCTCAGCCCTGATTACCAAGTGAACGCAGCTGCAGCAAAGCAGGTACGTCCAGCTCCTGCAAAGATAACTAAAAAAACCCAATAAACCCCCCAAAAACCTATCCCTCCGCGGCCATCCCATCCCACCTGGGTCAGCGGTGGAGGAGGCGGACAAGCAGCCGCTGTGGTAGCGGTGCTGTGCCGCAGTATCCCCCTGCCCCCCGGGCTGTCGGGGCGGAGCGGGGGCGGATCTGTCGCCGCCGGGCTGC
>NW_010189442.1:0-19362 GCF_000695765.1 Mesitornis unicolor | reverse complement strand
TGGCCGTGCTGGGAGAGCCAGCACTCCACATCAGTCTATAACAGTTCCTCTCTGATGCTTCCTTCTTCTCACATTTTTCCTCTGCTCCAGCATGAGTCCTTACATGGGCTGCATCTCCTGATAGTGAAAATCTGTTCCTGCATGGTATCTCCACAGGCTGCAGTTCCTTCAGGAGATATCCAACTCCTGCAGCATGGAGCCATGCATAGGCTGTAGTGTGGATATCTGCTCTGGTGTGCTCTTCTCTTTGGGCTGTAGGGGATTATCTGCTTCATCCCCACTCCTCACTCTCTATGCAACACTTTACCCTTTCTTAAATACATTTTCCCTGAGGAGCCACCATTTTGGCTGATGGGCTGAGCCATGCCCTGCAGTAGGGCAGCTGGAGCCAGCTGGAACCGGCTGTGTCTGGTATGGAGCAGCCCTGGCCTCTTCTCACAGAGGGAGCCCTGCAGCCCCCAATACCAGCACTTGGGTGCCTGCACCCAGTAAAAGCACATAACATAGATATGAACAAAGCTGGTATGGTTGAGAATCTTCTAAAAGACGAACAGTGTCAGTAAGGAGGCAGAAATCAGTTTCATGCAGTTACTTATTCTTTGATGTCTTTAATGTTAATACATGCAAGTAAACTTAATGAAGAAAAAGCATTTTGAATATTATGTGGATGAAGTGACTGATGTATAAAGTCACTGAAAATGTACAACAAAAATAACATACTGATAAAATACTGCTTATTTGTAATTTTATTTATTTAGTGTTATTTGAGACAGTAATTTGAGGTAAAAATTACAGATTTAAAATACAACTATAAATATTCAACTGTCTTCTGAGGTATTTTGTTACCCAATATTTCATAACTTTGTTGTATTTAAAGAATAAAACACAATAGTATAAAACAGGATGCAATATTTTAAACATGTTTTATTTCTTATGAAGCTTTCTCCACTCCTGAAGTGTAGATTCAAATTACTTTCCACTTGAAGATAAATGACTCTACAGCTTCTATGTTCCTTTTTTTCTTTATTATGACTTTTTTGTTATAGAACAGAAGTCATGTCTGTAGGAGGTGTTTCTTCTGAGCAGCACACTTAGTTGTTGGAGGTCTGCTTCTTTCTTTAGTAACGATTTGTGTGTTTAAAATGCATTCCCTTGGCTACTTATATTTAGGGAAGAATACATATATCTGTTTAAACTCAGCCTTGTTAAGTTACCTGCATTCAAAATTGCTGGTGTTTCAGAGCTTGATGCAGCAAGCATTTCTTGTAAAAATGATGGTGCTTGTTTTACCAGAAGCCATGTTAAACATCACTTTTTATAAATGTTGAAATGGATCAAAGTAGTCTACATCTGACCTTTCAAGAGATTGTTTAAACTTAAAAGACTGCATAGAAAATGACACGCTGAAAGAAATAAATAGAAGTTTCAGGACAGTCACCTGAAGAAAAGAGTAATTTTACATATTGTTATGGAATTAATAGTGGAATATAAACTGTTTTGAGTTGGATTAATCTAGTCAAATGTGGGAAACTAGGATTTACATTTATACAGCTGAGTTAACCTTGTGGACCTCCTGCTTAATGAATGGAGAACTGCTGATTTAATCTAATATAGGAAGTGACTTTTGACTTCTTGTTCAATTGCACCAGAGTGATTCATGTCAAGTGTTTTTCAGGCCAGGACCTCTAAAGCTGACTTTACAAGGGCAAGTAGTGATAGAAGGAGGAGTAATGGTTTTAAACTGGAAGAGGGTAGATTTAGACTAGATATTAGGAAGAAATTCTTTACTGTGAGGGCAGTCAGATACTGGACCGGTTTGCCCAGGAAAGTTGTAGATGCCCACTCCCTGGAAGTGTTTAAAGCCAGGTTGGACAGGGCTTTGGGCAGCCTGGTCTGGTGGGAGGTGTGCCTGCCCATTGCAGGGGGTTTGGACTAGGTGATCTTTAAGGTTCCTTCCAACCCAAACCATTCTATGATTCTATGATTCTATCATTTTATGATTGGCAGCATCCTCAAATTCGTGACTGTCGTTCAGCTCCAGATTCAAAATATATAGATTTGGGTGTCTAATCAAACAGGGAAAATGTAGTTGCCACGAACTAGATGGCTTGTGTCATTTGAGGTGCTTAAAGCATTTCTCCTGACATCCAGCTGCCAATCTGAGTGCAGATCTTCTATTGGTCCTTGTTTAGATCTATTACTCTTGTACGTATCTTGCACAATGAGAGACCTATGTCTTTTCTGAGCAGCAAATGAAGACCAGGCAAGATCTTCAAGGGAATTTCAAATGGCACTAGCTACCCAAATTTGGGAAAACAAATTAGGCCTTATGTCCAGAAATTTAGAGACCGTTGTGCATCCTATGCCATATTTTCCAATCTTAATTTGACATCCTGGATTTCATAGGAAGTCTTAAATAGCTTTAGGTGCATATGTTTAGACAATTGAATCTCACACAGAACCTCCACTGACTTTAGAATTCTACTATAGACACCTACATTTTTTGTGTCTATAATCTATGGCTTATTTCCACACATACATTGTAAATATGGACATTCAAGTAAGATGAATATCATTCTCTCTGTATGGTCATTGCACATATAAGTTTGATATTTACTGCCTTACCTCGTGACAGTGTTGTATTATTGGTCTTCAATATTTGCAAAGAGTTGAAAGGAAGAGTAAAATAATATTTTCAGAAGTCATTAGTACATTGTTAAACAAGCTTTAAAATTATACATTTATGAATCACAATACAAATAGAAACAAAATAATATTGAAAAAATATGGTCTCAGAATAACAGAAAAGCTAAATGAGTATTCCTGTAACTACATTGGAAATCTTTTACAAGTAACAACTGTTATCAATACAGTAAAGGGTTAACTGATAATGTTTAAAAGGTAGTTGGAGAAGAATAACTGGCAACTGCTGCTGTAAGTAACATTTCAGACAATCTTGCTTTTAAAAAGGTGTTACACTGAGTTGTGCCACTGTGTGTTGGATCCTAACTATTTGTGATTCCAATCTTGTCAGTCATAAATTGTGTTACTGAATATAAACTTTTATTGAAACTTAACCAATACTTTACAAAGCATTATCAGCTTTGTCCTATAATTACTGTCTCCTTAACCCCTCTATGGGATGCATTGTTTCCTCCAGTAATAAGTCCTTCATAACAAGACTCTTGCCAATATATCTTTAAATATTTATTATTGTAACTATGTTATTACAAAGCCCAAAGCATGTACACCTACATGCACAACATGTACGAAGTCTGTACAGCAACAATGTATTATTGTTACGGGACTATTAAATAGCCCAAAGCAAGTACTACTATATTACTGATTAATTTATCTCTAACTGATCAGCAAACTGACCCTATTTCAAACTCCATTTTCTCTTTGAAAAGACTCAGGAAGGGTTTTAGGTTATTATTTTGAGAGATGACTGACTGAAGCCTTCCACCTTTTTACAATATTGTAGGTAAATGTAACTTCATAGACAAAAGTTCTAGGTGCCTGTCCACAAGGTATTTCAAGCAATGGCAATATAAAATGAGAGATATGTGAAGTTCAAAAAGGAATAAAAGTTTCAATATCAAAAGATCATGAAATAAATATGCATTTGCCCATTCTTTGTGAAAAAGATTGTCTAAGTGTCAGAGAAGAAGCAGGGGATAGTGATGAAAGCTATGCTCTCTTGAATGAGAAATTTTAAATAGGTCAGTGGTATATGAAATGAAGAATGGTATTCCAGGTACATTTCAGAAAAAGAGATTTGAAGTTTTGAAAAATATCTCTGCTTTCTGTTTACCTGCAAAGAGACCTAGTATTCTATTTGGATCATTATAGAGAGAAGATGTTCTTGCAGTTACATCCAAAGACCCAGTCTTCCTGCTAACTACTTTGGTGACTTCAAGTAAGTCACTTAAATGTGTTTTTTAGATTTTTTTTAAACTTCTATCTAGTCATCCCACCAAAATATGCTTCGTACATTTCGCAAAGTTAGTGTGTGGTGACTACATTAAGGAAAATGACAGTGGCATAATAGTTACTTGGGCAGAAAAATACCATAACTCTGAATGTTCTCCCTTCTACCTCCTTTCCCCAGTTTTTTGCTGGGGGCATTGCAAGATGTCATATGGGATAGGATATCCCTTTGGTCATGAGGAGTCAGCTGTTCTAACTGTGTCCCCTGCCCAATTCCTAGAATCATAGAATCTTAGAGTCACAGAATGATTTGAGTTGGAAGGGACCTTTAAACATCATCTAGCCCCATTCCCCTGCCATGGCCAGGGGCTTCTTTCACTAGATCAAATTGCCCCATACAACTTGACTGTGAACACTTACAATGATGATGCATCCACGACTTCTCTCAGCAACCTGTTTCAGTGTCTCATCACTCTTATCAATAAAAGACATCTTATGTCCAATCTAAACCTATCCTCATTCAGTTTCACTATTACCCCATCACTTCAGGCATTGGTTAAAAGTCTCTCTCTATTTACACACACAGCCTACTTGCATCAAGGGCAGTATAAGAAGCAGAAAAGGCTTGATACTGTGGAAGCACTGTTCAAGAACTAAAATTTCAGTGTGTTATCAACCCTCTTTTAGTTATAAATCCAAAACGTAGCCTTATACTAGCTACTATGAATAAAACTAACTCTATCCTGTCCAAAACCACTACGTAACTAAAAACATTTACATTGCAATTTTTCATACTAAGCGTTAAAAGTCTCAAAGAATAACTGATATAAAGAAAGTAGGTAATAGCTACAAACCATACTAAGGTTCACCTTATTTATTATGATGATACAGAATCATATTAAGGTAATATGCATTCTAGGATATTAAGGATATTAATACTAATGAATAAATAATTTTCCAAAATTATGGAAAAATAGGTATATGTCAAGTATTAGACAAGTATTTGATATAGTATAGCATTTGTGTAGAAGCTATTCTACACTTTTTATTTAAATTCCTCCTCTAAGTTGTAGAAGCTACAATTACATTGTTTAAAATCTTGCTGCTGGCCAAAATTTTTATGCAACAATGATTCAAGAAAATTATTCTTATATTATTATTTATTCTTCTATATGATTACTCAGTAATTACTTCACACAGCAAAGTGTACCTAGGAAACATGAAAATAATACCAGGAAACTAGAATTCTATTTAATAAATCCTACATAGATAAGTAGATTAAATGCTAATTGACTGGCCTTTTCATTACATAGGTATTAGAAAGCATTAAGCCACAGCTGACTATGAATAATTCCTACTACAACATTTATATTGCTGTTCTCGCAAAGCCTTAGTTACCACTGTTTTTCTTTCCAATTACTTGGTCACATATTGTATACAGTGATCTGCATGCTGATGAATGAGAAGACCATTTTATTTAATCAGTGATAAAAAAAATTACTTAGTGCAGTATGAGCAGGAATAATTTTGGGGAAGAAGATAAAGAGTGGAAAAACAACTTCAGAAAACAAATGTACTTATTACTTACTGTTAAATAAAGCATCAGACAGAGGGCTACCAAGGTACTACTTCTGTCTTTTCAGACACTGGATAAACAAATGACCCTGACAGAAAGGCAGAGAGGCTCCATGTGTGTTATCATGTTAGATCATGACAAGTGCACTTTGGCATGTGTGTGGGCTTGAGTTAGATACAACTAATTTTCCACATACAGAACTTGCTTTAGAAGAAAGAGAGTTTAGAGAAGGATGTCTGTCCCTAAACCTTTGCTAATATTCTGTGGCAATGTTTCAACTACTCCAGTAAGAGCAGCAGTGCTACACTCAGAATGGTGTTACAAGTAAAAGAGAGCACATCATATACAGAAAGCTAAGAACTGAATATTAGACTAATTAATGTTTTAGGAGTCCAAATTATCTAATTAAAATAAAGATTTAGTAGCAGTACAGATAAAATTGTTATAACCACTTACCACATTCACACTTCTGAGTATCTGTTACTTTGGTGCTGAGAGAGAACTTCTACTACCTATTGGGAAAGGATGGAGGAAAAGTGTTTTTATCATATTTGACTCTGTTTCTCACTATCCTAGTCCACTTTAAATAGCAATAAAGTAAATTCCTTTTCCTCAAAATGAATCTGTTTTGTCTCTAACAGTAATTGGTAAGCAATCACCCTGACTCTAGCTCAGGCAGTGAGCTTTCTATTTTCTCCCTGCATCCTGCTGAGGAGCAAGTGAATGAGCAGCTGGGTGGGAGTTTGGCCTTTATGTAAGATTAGCCCATCAAAATCCATCTCCCACTTGTGCACTTCTGAGTGTCTGTCCTTTTGCACTGTGATGAAATCATCCTTCTACTCTTCCTCTGGGCCTAAAGGTTGACATTGTCAATGTTCTCAGACTGGCTGGACTGTGGGATGTGACTCACCAGTGCCTCAGCCCCCAGGACAGAAATAGCAGGGTGCCCATGACAGGTGCAGCCAACCCACTTTGGCCCAGGCTCCCATTTAGGGCTCTGGGAATGTGTTTCTCCTCCCTTTCTCCCTCCATGCCATCAGCCTGCAGGGGAGGATGACAGGTGCACCTCTCCCACCTTGTGATACAAAGGGCTATTGCTTCCTCCCCTGCCTGAGGACTGTCAGACTGTTGACCCCAGCAGCCAGCAGTTTTCCACAAGCAAACAGCTTTTCCCACCATATAGGCAAGTGTTACAGCAGGGAGGGAACTGGGGCAGAAGACAGGTGTGATACTTTTATGGCCCTTGAGGGTGCCAAACAGAAGTAATTGAGAATGATCCTTCAAACTGAATGTCATGTAAGAAGCCCAGCCTCAGCTTTTTCTGCAAAAATAACTTTTTCTAAAGATATCTGTTGCAAATGAGTATCTATTAATCTATATATGTAATTAGACATGTCTAAGATGAGATTGTTTAGAACACTGACAAAGAAGGTCAGTTTCATAACATTTGACTGATATTAACATCACACTGTTAATAGTTATTCTTGTATGTTATCAATCATTATGAATGCATTTTCAAAGTAGTCAGTCCCTAAGAATCATATTCTACTTTACCTGTGAGTATGTGATACCAAGACTATAGTTATCAACAGTCTTAGCCATCAAGGCTGAGGTGGCCAGACATGAGAGCTCCTTATTGAAACAAGTTAGGACTGAGTTCTTGAGGTTGGGATTTTTAGTACATGATCACCTCTCAGAGTTCAATACTTTCTTACCAGGTTCTTTTAGATACTCCATGTACGGAGGGTGTAATGTTTAATGTAAAATGTCCTTATTTGAATGCAGATGATGTTACACAGGATTTATTATTTAGTCAAATTATACAAAATATACTGTAAACACAATATAAATATAAGTGACACTCGGTAAAATATAGCAAGTGCAAATACCAATGTGATTTGCATTACTGGTCTCTGTAAAATCTTCCCCATCACAATGCTGGACATCCCAATTTTCTGGGAAGGAATATGTGGGTTGAAGCAAGCTCAAGGCCTTTGCTGTCTTCCAAATTCTTTTACTAGTTGTTTGTTTTTTATACTCTGTGTTGGTCTAAGCCATGTTATTCACTCCAACTATGCTGATGGGAAACAGAAACATTTACATCCACTCAACTGTTGATAGCTAAAACAAAGGCCAGCTTCTGGTCCCCTTTGTGTTGAGACAAAGTCAGCTTCTTTGCATTACTTCCTGAGCCTTACAGAAGCATCACCCTTTTCCATCTCCACTGAGCCTTCTTCCATTGCAGTCTTATTCAATGAATCACATCCCAATCCCTAGAGGTTTAGTCAGTCACAACATCACTACAATGTTTACAAATCTGGGCCCTCAGCTTTCAATCAGTGATAGTATTTTCAAGGCTTTTACTCCTATCCCATGCTTAAAATGCACACCATAGCTAACAAAATGCCTGGTACCAAGTTATCACAGACCTCACATAGCACATGAGTGAAAATATTTCCTGGAAAGAAAATGTTTGGGTTTATATTGTTTTGAAAGTTTTTAAGAAAAATGTTTAGTTGTTTTTGTGGTTTTTTTTCCCTATAGATAGATATTGCCATCCCAGCTTTCAAAAAAACCCAGTAGACTAGAAGAAGCAGGCATTTACATATGCCTGCAATAACTTTTAATATCATTGAGGGAGGGAGGGAGGAAGATAAATGCTAGTGTGAAGAAACCATTAAAAAATTTAGAAAATACTATTTTCAAAGTAATCTGCATATCTATCTAACCAGATAGCTATCTTTTCTGCTGTTGTCTGAAAACAGAGTCTTCAGATGCTTCCTTAGAACTCTCTTTGTGAAAAGCAAACTAATTCTTTTGTGAATGGTACTTCACTTTCAGGCTATGAAGGGGATCCCGCAATAGGCCTATTCAGCATATGCTTGAGATGTGCTGTATTCTTTTTCAAACCTGAAGTCATATTTATAAGCCTCTTCTCTGCAGTTATCAAAATTTATTTCTGCTTATTTCTCCACCAGCTTCAAAAAGATAAATAATGCAGAAATGGTAGTAGCACTGTAGAACTAAACATAGCAAACAAGTGAGAAAGCTTTGGGTATTGCTACAAACCACAGTTCATGGTTTCCTTATTCTCAGAAACTTTGAGGACTTTATCTAAAAAGTAAAATCTTCATGAGAAATAATGGGTGATACCTCTTTTTATTCTGATGAATTTTTAAACAGCTATATTCAATGGTAAAGGAGAAAGTACAGATAATAAAAAAGGGCAATTTTGTAAATGTACATATGATTATGCTATACATTTTTTATTCTTATCAGATTGAGTACTACAAGAGGTTTTGTTGATCTTCATCTGCTTTTTCAGCAGTTATATTCCAGGAGATGGATTATATAATCTAAATTCATATAGAATGAAGAACATGAAAGTCTTTCCTGACATCTGATCTTGATATATGCACCAGATGCATCCCAGTTTTGTATCAGGCCAACTCACTGACAAACTAGCTTCCTTTCCCCTTTTTCCTTGTGCTCTTGTTTCTATAGTTCAGTAGGTTTCTGAGTGATAGCACAGTCTTTGCACAAGGAAAACGAAAACAATCTTAAATGAAGAAAACTTCCTTTTTAGGGTCTGCAATTGATGACATGCACCAATTTAAAGGTACCAGACAGAAAGTAGGGAAGGAAAGGAAAAGAGAAAGGGAAATGTCTTTTCATTGGCTGGATCAGAAGAGCAGCAATGGAATCACCAGACAAGCATCCTTTGGGCATCCTCTCCAACACACCAGGCAGTGATGACAATGTTGATGTTGATGATGAATGATGATTGTCACGTTTTCTCCCTAGTACAATCACGCTTTTCAGTGAGACTCTCTTGAGTTCCCTAGTGGCAGTTTCTGTTCATTACTGTATTAGTGCTGGTTGGAGCACCTTAATTAGATGCAGGTTTTGCATGCTAATTGATTGTTAAGCTTTGTACGTGTATATTAATTGGTTAATATTTATCAAACACGAAAAGGACTGTTTGTTATCTACTAGGATATATTTATTGTAATATGAATTTATAGACTAAAAGCTACAAGGTATATAGTGAACAGATCTTAGCACAGAGTTATAGACTAAAGCAAGCTATAAGCAAAAGAGTGAGGAGATAGGGGGTGTGCAGGGTGGCGATCTATTCAAACATTAAGTAGAGGAATAGGGGCTTAATTCCATTATATGCAGATTGGAATCTAGTGCTTTCAAGATGTTTAAGGCATTCTAGCTATTCCAGAAGAGCATGCTTCTCCTATAGATCCTATATCTTTTTCATTAGCCCTGTGAGGATACTTCATATGCTATAGGGAATCTCAAATGTCACTTGATGTCTTTGTGTAGGTAGCCAAATTGAGCTGTGGATATTTATCTTCTGGTTAATTAAAGTTAGCTAAATGAGTTCTGTTGTCAATTTTCATTATTCAAAGAGACAAAGATTGTCACTTCCATGAGATAACACAGTAGATTTATATGCTTATAAGAAAGGCCCCTTTCTTGTACTGCTTATTGCATGTGACTGTCACAATACACTGCCTAAAGATGGAAAATGAACTGATTCAGTTTTCAATATTAATGCTACAAGATATCCTGTCTGTTGTCCAGACTGGAGCTAAAGAATATCAGTTTCCTATGGAACCTGTGTAATATCTGTTCGCATCATGCAAAGGTCTCAAAAATCCTCTGCTGTTCCAGGCAACTTCGTAACAAATTAGAAAAAATTAGGTCTGCAAGTTTTTCATGAGTTGAAATACAATCTGGCTGCAAAAGTAACATTCAACTTATTCTAATATCTTGTACTGAATACTTTTAATACAGAATGCCCATTGTTATTTACAAAACTAATGCAAACTGTTACAAAAAAAAAAACAAATTTACAAAAAAACATATTTACAAAACTAAGGCAAACTTTCCATCACACTGATGGAAAACTGCCTGAAGGATAACCAGAAAAGTTATGTTGAATTGCAGTGGCCAAGGAGGTGTAGTCAGGATTTATGTCAGGCCTAGTTTTATTTAGCAACTTTATTTCTGCTTTGGATGGAGGAGTGAAAAGCATATTAAATAAATTTTCAGATGATATGAAAATGGAATGTATTACAAATATCATTGTGGATAAATAAATAATATAACAAGACCAACAGAGGTTAGAATCATTGGCAGGAAATGAAATAATATTTAATCTTGGGAAATATGCAAGCTGTACATCTGAAGAATAACAACTCAGAAAGACCATCTGAGGGAGGGAGTAAATTTTGTTGATGATAAAGACCAGGGATGAAGAGAATAGCAAACCAGATGTAAGCTTAAATGTGCTGTAGCAATCAAAAAGTAAAGAAACACTGAACTGCAGAAATAAAGTTTTTGGGAAGTAAAGTCAGATACATGTTGTTTTTTGGTATTAGAAATTAGTTATTAGAACATCAAGAAGGCTGTGACACTTTATCATGAAGAATATTTTGGTAAACTGGAAAAAGATATAAATTAAAAATAAAACCATTGTTTAACAGATCTAATGAGAACAATAAGAAAAAATCTACATACTGTAAATTGGCTACAGGAAATTGCTAATAAGAATAAAAATTTGAAATATTTGAAGGGTGCACAAACTGAAAAAGAAGAGCTGTAAATAAGGAAATTGGATGACATTTACTCATAGAAAAATCAAGCTGTGAAGGTGACCAGCATATTGTAGAAGCATGTGTCTATTTTTGAACTCCTCATCTGAAGAGATAATTGCATTAAACAGTTCCTCTATATAATGGTGAATGTCACTTAATACTTATCACCTAGAATTGAATATTGTTTAGCGATTTTTCCGGAGATTCTTCAGAACTGGATTCTGTTTAAAATTGGAACAAGTAAACAAATATATTGGTATATGTAGCATTTAGGAATGGATGGTTTAGACTTCTGCTGATGGCAAGCATAAGAAAAGATAAAATTATTTTGAAAGACATTTCTTTGGCATCTTTCTTTTTCTTACTCAGTTATTCTGATCTCTGGCTGGAAGTCTCTGTACTAAGAAACTTTGGAAAGTTGAGGCTACACTGTGACCTGTGTTTGCAATGTCTTCATTCTACCACTTTTGATTTTGAACATCTGGAGCCTGACTGTTTTCTCTACTTGTACATACCACACACAGTGCTGACAGTTCAAATCATTTGGTGGATTAGCAACAAAACCCAATTACATACAGAGGTATATAAAATGGGGTTGTCAGAATCCCCCTTTACATGGACTGTAGAGATCTTCTACACATCCTCTACATCTACATTGGTTATGTCATGACTGTGATAAGGCTATTCTTACATTCTATGCTGGTGTTTTGCTACTAATTGTTTCAGTACCAACCTTTTCAGCCAATTGTGTCTTTGTTTCACCTGATGACTTCTGCAAGTTAGATTCAGAAAGAAGTGGAGAAAATCACTGTTCTTTCCCATTTCTTTAAAGAATCTGTGTTTATGTATAGCTTGTATGTATGACATAACTGTGGTTTTCCTGAAAGGAGAGTTGGAGTGTTCCTAAAGGGTTCTCACTTATGTCCCACATATTTAGATACTCATATTATCTCAGAAGGCAAATAAAAGGCCACCCATTCAGTGACACAGCAGAACTAGAAGACATGCAGAAACTATTGCACCAAAACAGTTATTTTAATGCTTTAATCCTCCTCCAGCAGGAGAAGATAAGTGATTATTGCCTTCTCTTTGGTGACTGAAGACTACATGCGAAGGACTGTTTCCATTCTGGCCTCAGCAGTACAAAGTGGAGTGAGTGGAGCAAGTGTAGCATAAAGCCATCAAACTGTAAGGGTGCTGGAACCCATGATGCACAAGAAGAGGCCAAGAGGACTGGGTTTGTTCAGCCTTGAAAAAGGAAGACTACCACAGGGATCTTACTGCTGTCTGCAACTCTCAGTAGCAGAGCGTTAAGAAAAAAAACAGAAAGACAAAAGACAAACAAAAAAAACCCACCCCAAACCAAAGCAAAGCAAATGAAATGAAATGAAATGAAATGAAACGAAACGAAACGAAACGAAATGAAATGAAACGAAATGAAACGAAACGAAATAAAACAAAACAAAACAAAACAAAACAAAGCAAGAATTTTCTGATCTATACACTGGATGACACACAATGTTAATAAAACATAGTGGACAAATTTTGAAACATGGGAGATTCTGATATAATGTGTGGAGAAGATCTTTCATCATGTAAGTGGTTGAACTTGGGAACAGGTTTCTCAGTCATATCCCTGGAGATTTTCAGAACATCATTGGCCATGATTCTAAGCAATCTGCTGTAACTGGGCCTGCTTTGTGTATGGCCTTGGACTGTGTGACCGCTTGAAGGCCTTTGCAACTTGCATGCTTCTGTGATTCTATAAAAAGATAAGCCTTTATACAAGTACAAGAAAAAACTGAGGGGAGGATAATGTGTCTACATGTTCAAATGAGATTAAAAGAATATGAATTTCTCATAATGAAAGTTTTTCCATTGCAGTACAAGCAGCTGTGTACACAGGATTAATTGTTCTAGGGCAACTGAACTATGACTAAATGTAGTTGTTTATGGAGATGCCTATCTTAATTTTAGGACTTAATTTAAAGTAGGTTAATCCTTGCTACTCTTCTATCACAGTGTCTCATATTGATTGGCAGATTGTGGCTAAATCTTTTGTCAGCTGCACTCTCTCATCATAGGGACCTTGGGGAATAATGGCCCTCTCATAGAAGAAAAACATTACTAATTGACCCAACTCTCCAAAATCACATGGGGAGAGAGGACTGTGAGAAATAAATAAATATAGGTCTAGTTTTGTGACTAAAAGAATCTAGCTAAATCCAAAACATAGGCATACATTGAATTTTGGCTTGACTTCTAGTAAGAGTTTATTCTTAGCACGTAATTACTAAGTCCCTAATTCACTTTGGGCTTAGCTTGCCTTCTGGAACAATTTTTTGCCTGTACCCCTAAGATATCACAAATTCACTTCTTTCTTTCCTAAATATATTTCCATGTATGATAGATATACTTTTTTATTTCTCATCACATCAAATCCTATTGTCTACAAGGTTTCACTGTAGTTCATTATGTATACTTTTAAAATACAAAATTGGCATTTTTCCAATATCATATCAATCTATTTGCACCCCATAAATGGGGTCATGAAGATATTAAAGTGACAATTTGATAACTACATGAAAAATACTTTTTTTTTAAAAGGCATCTCTATAGTTGCTTTTAACACTGAATTTTGAAGCCTCAATCCAATTTTAGAAAAAGAAAAACTTTTAAGTTTTATTTTTTATGGTATCCATAAAAGACAACAAAAGAGAGACAAGCCTGTGATCTTTATCCTTCATTACAGACAAACAGCAATCTGCAAACGGACCTTGTGTTGACGCTACACTCAGCAAAATAGTACACTGATTATTCAAGGATAAGCCTTGAGATAGGCTTTATCCTGTCTATGGTTCAGTAGAGTACTTCATCTGTTAGTTCTACACAACAAAATAGATATCTAAAATCAAAGGAAAAGTTTAAAACAGAATCTGTAAATAGCAAGCTTTTGAACTGAAAGATGTACAGTTTAATTGCTGTGCTGCTTCTGCCTTCTTAACCTAACTCCTGATCTATTGGAACTGGCAGACGTCATATAATAACTTTGCTTTGTAGCTGTTTCCAATGATTGTTTACTTGATTATTCACATCCTATCTTTTAAGCTACTCCTTTAATGTCTGTGTTAGAACACAAACACAGCAATGAATTTTTCATACTATATTAATGCAAATTCCACTAAGCATATAATTTTCTTATGTCCACTCTGGAATATGGTGGTCTTGCTGGTCCATTGCTGGTAAGTTGATTTATTAGAATGATGCAACTATTTGATAGGAAATGAAATTTTCTCCATACTCCAAATTTAAAGGATTAAAGAAATATGGTGGAATACAAGATATATTTGGAAAAGTAATCTGTATCCATGTCCTCCACAGTTTTTCAATACATTCAAAAAATTGGATATGTGTTATTGAAGAATGTATAATTTGAGAAAAAAAAGACTTTTTATTAGTTCTCATATTGTCCTGGTTTGAGCTAAATAGAACTAATTTTCTATTTAGTGATTTTACTTTTCAGCTCAGTTTCTTTTAAGTGGCTGAAATTACTGAAAACTAGCAGCATGTTTTTCCCAGGCAGTGCTGCTAGAAGATATGCTCAACGTCGGTTGTCTCATCATGGGTGCTGTGTCTGCACCTACGGAGGGGGAAGCAGATCCAAAACTGACCAACTAGGTATTCCATCTCATGTACGTCATACTCGGTATAAAACCCGAGAGATCATGAGGGTCTCCTACCCTTTTTCACTCTTCCTCCATTTTGAAGCCCTTCCATCTCGGACCCTTCTGTCCATCTCAATCCTGCAGAGGCCAAGGCCTGAGCGGAATCCTGCTCGTTCATCTGTCGCTGATCCTGATTTGTGTGTTCCTGCATCCTGCTCCCACCTGCTGCTGAGTTTGGTCTGGGACTTTTCCAGTGCCCAGCTCTGCAGAGCCTCTGGTGATGTATTCGTCATTGCGGGGAGGGTGGGGGGAGGATTTTATATTGGTTTTGTATATATTTGTACATATTTGTATATATTTCATTATTTTCCTATTTACATTATTATCCTGTAGTACTAGTACTATTGATTCATTAAATCTGTTAGTTTATTTTCCAACCTGTGAAGTCTATCTCCCTTATTCTCTTTTCTCTTCCCTTCTGGGAAGGGAAGAGGGGTTAATAGAGAGCATCTGTCCAGGATATAGTGGCTGGCCCAGCCCTAAACCACGACACATATCCTCATTCAAATGATACCATCAAAGCCTTTATAAATTTAACTAAAACTGAATGAAATATTAGAATAACACTAAGTTTCCTAGCTTAATAAACGACCACTTCACTAATGAAGTGTGAAGACAATTGCAAGGAGACACTTAATTAGATCATTTATAACTCATTAAATAGCTAACTGCTATACCTCCTGTTGTTTATTGCTAGTGATGAAAAGAGATAAAATAAAATAACTGTTTTCTTAAATGTTAAATTCAAGAAGCTACTGTAGATGTGTCCATTTATTTCAGTAGCTTCACTTCTGAAACATAGTTTACAGATCCTTGGAATGTGAGAACTCCATACCGAGAAATTGTGCTGTTACATTATCTCACTTTGCAATGCAATTGCACTTCAAGCTCAAAATATATACAAAAACCTTTGTTTTAGGGTTGTATAAGCAAAAGTTATTTAC
This sequence comes from Mesitornis unicolor, assembly GCF_000695765.1. NCBI lineage: Eukaryota > Metazoa > Chordata > Aves > Mesitornithiformes > Mesitornithidae > Mesitornis > Mesitornis unicolor. The sequence goes on along the minus strand of NW_010189442.1, from coordinate 3,575 downwards.
TTGTCTACAATAGGAGCTTTTTTCATTTGTAAAGGTGGCAATATTCAGTCAAGGTGATACTGTTTTCTGAATCTGTGAGTACCAACAAATAAGTGTTAAGAAAAGGCAACTTCTATCCACTATACTTTGCATTGTGGAGGTAGGTCTTCCAAATGAATATGTGAACAAGATGTCAAAAAATGATCACATGATAGAGTCAGGTGTTCCTCTTTTAACTTTCTGTAAGTTGTAACTCCCAACAAAAATGACAGTGAGATTGCTGCAGCTTAGTGGAAGGACATAAATGTGTATATTTGCACTTTATAAACTTTTGGAGCTCAGTATACGTCAGGATTAATTTAGGTGCCTAGCTTAGGTACTATCTCATCAAAATATTATATACTTGGCTCAGAAATATGTGTCATTATAATTTACATGATTACCCCACAATATCAATGTAGAAATTTTCATGTTTCTGAAAATATGGAGTCAGCCAGATAATTTAAAACGGATGTCTAAGGTTTTTTACAAACTATGTGGTTGATCTAGTCTGGTAAGTTAGATATCTGTCTCTTTAATGATTCTATGGAGAGCTGAATGAAATACGGTATGTGGAAAGTCCTCAGTTCTATGCTTAATTCAGTTTAACTTAGATGCAAAATGCTTTGCATCCCAGGAGAATGTTATAACTATAAAGACATCCAATCCTTGTTTAAAAAAGCCCAGCTTTTTATTTGCAACTAGACAAACAAAAGTCATTGATGGGTAATAAAGAGGACAACACAGAATCTGATGTTTAAGGTATTTAGATGAAAGGGAAAACATGGATCTCTATTTCCTTTTCTCAGAGTTGTTTTTATCTCTCCAAATAAGTGGAGATTATGCTTGACTGAAATATTCTTTACTTTAGTGGTTGTCATATTCCCCCAAAAATGCATATGTTTATCCTCCTTTGAAGATAAGAACTTCCCATTTTCTGATTGAATGCTAGAGCTAGACACCTTCAACACTAATGCTGAAAGGTCTTCTGCAAGGCTTTAATTCTCTTCCCCTGAACACAGTTCAATACTCATCTCCCAGGATAGATGTTACTGAGAATTCCTGTGTATTCCTGTGTAATTAGAAGCCCAGGGAACCTCAGGCTAAAAAAGGAAGTAACTTTTTCTTTTTGGATGCCAGTGAGGTTAACCAATCACAGAAAACAAACAGACAAGATTGCTGTCTTGATCTTAGTGTGATTTTAAACATCTAATTCACAACATGGAGCCCAAGTTAGTGAAATAAATGTCATCCCTTCTCATCACAAAAAGGATCTGGAAAATAAAATCCCAGCTTTGGCTGTCTGACACTGGTCAAGTCACTGATAAGATCAAGTGTAGTTATCTTCACATGGAATAAAATAATTTAATTTAACTTTACATCCACTGTAAATTCATTAGGTGCAAATATTTGTACTTTAAATTGGACTTCCTTTAAATAATTTCTTTAGAGTTTTATCACATTGTAAACCGAATGCAAAACATCTTGTGAAAAATCATATGGCTATGTAAAGGTTCTCATAAAAATTCCCCATGGTATTTAATTTCATATTATTTCTTTCCAAAATTCATTCTATTTTGTTGTGTATGTTCTGGATGCTGGAGAAAAAAACATTATTTAAGTTCTGAGTTATGTTTTCTATTTAAGGTATTTATGTTGTGGCTAGGTTATGCTTTTTAGATTCTAAAACTATAATAACTGCTTTATGAATTTTCAAGTCTGAATAAAATTAAATAGGTTAAAATTCAATTCCTAATGAGTTCTTTTTTTATTTGTTTGTTTCCTCGATGTATTGGTTTTGGTTGAGATACCATTTTCTTCACAGTAATTGTATGAGGCTATGTTTTGTATTTGTGCTGGAAGTAGTGTTGATAATTCACCAATCCTTTATTTAGTGTTTACCCAACATCAACGCCTTTTCTGCATCTCATACATCTAGCAAGTAGGCTGGCATTGAACAAGAAATTGGGAGGGAATGCAGCTGGGACAGCTGACCTAAACAGACCGAAAGGATACCTCACACCATATGATGTCATGCTCAGCAACAAAAGCCAGGGGAAGAAAGGGAAAGTGTGGGTGGGTGTTCAAAGTTATGGTGTCTGTCTTCCCAAGTGTATTGGGTTTTCTGTTAGGAGTTTGGCGTATTTTTTGGTAGCAGGGGAGGACTATGGAGATAGCCCTGTAAGAAGCGACTAGATACTCCTCTAGCTCTAAAACGTTGAACCCACCTCTGACCAGGGACAAGCCAATCAGCGTCTCTGCAAATTCATTTATTTAAGAAGGGCGCAGCCCCTGGCCACCCCTCTCTTGCCCTGACCCCAACCAGAGCAGCCCCAGGTACAGGTGGTACGGCCCCAGTGGCTGGGTTGGCCTGACACTACCTTAAATTCAAGCCCCAATGCAGCTCTAGCCCAGCAAAAAGAGAGAGCTGGGAACTCTTCAGAACCATCAGAAGGGACCTGGAGCAGAGAAAGAAGAGCAACTGAGGAGAACAACTGTGCAGACACTAAGGTCGGTGAAGGAAGAAAGGAGAGGGAGGAGGAGGAGATGTGCGGATCCAAGTTTTCCCCTGTAACCCATGGCAAGAGCACAGACTGACTTGCCTGCAGCCTGTGAAGGTACACCAGTGGAGTAGATCCACATGAGAATGTGGCTGTTCCTGAAAATGGGTGACTCCATGGGCAGTGTGTGCTGAAGCAGTCCATGTGTGAGGGAAACTGCAGCCATGGGCAGACCCACATTGGACTTTTATGGAGGACTTTTCTCCTGTGGGAAGGGTGCCACATGGAAGCAGAGGGAGAGTGGGAGGATTCCTCCCTAACCCTGAAGAGGAAGGAGCAGCAGAGACCATACGGGATGAACTGACTGCAACCCCCATTCCTATCCCCATGCATGCTGGGCAAAGTTGGGCATGAGTGGAGGTAGAGAAACTGGGAACAAAGCAGAGCCTGGAAAAAGTAAGAGGTGGGAGAAGGTGTTTGACTTTAAGATCTGGTTGTATCTCTAACTGTTCTACTCTGATGTTATTGGTAACAAATAAAAATTTTTTGCTTTTTTTCTCCTTACGATGAGTCTGTCTTTTTCCCATGACTGTTAAGTGCTAGGAAAAAGCCTCCCAGTTCTTAATTTGTTTGGCCTCCTCAAGTGACTGTTATACATGATGGAGCCCTGCTTTCCTGAAGGTGGCTGAACTCCTGCCTGCCAATGGAAGGTAGTGAATGAGATCCTTATTTTCCTTTGCTTGTGCATGCTGCTTTTACTTTACCTGTTAAACTGTTTTTATCACAGCCCACAAGTTTTCTCACTTTTACCCTTTTCATTCTCTTCCCCATCCCATCCCCCATCATTTGTGTAGATGACACAAACCTGGCTTTGCATTATCAAATTAGAGAAGAATGTAAATCACTTCTTAAGAACCAAAGAAAACCAACTTACTGGCCAGCATGTTAACAAGTAACATTTGTTAGTGACTAATGCAAAGTAGCATCCACTGAAAGAATATTTAAGCTCTATAACTGAGTTTAGACTGAAACTGTCGTGGTTTAGGGCTGGGCCGG
>NW_010189441.1:8648-39744 GCF_000695765.1 Mesitornis unicolor | reverse complement strand
TTCTGTGATTCTGTGATTCTGTGATAGTGCATGAATATTGTGATACTGAATATCATCCTATTAATAGTAAATGTCAGTTAGTTAAGTCCCTGCATATTTACACCCGTAATACTGGAAATCAAGTACAAATTAAGTTCTTTTTTGAGGGCTGTGTGTTTACTTCATGCTCTCAGCGGATCTCAGTGGCACTGTAACAGAATTCTGTCTATGCCAGCATATGTTATTATCATTGTAGAAGTTTATACTGGAGATAATTTTGTCATTAGTCTAGGCTTTTGGAAAACTTCAGAACAGGAAGAGCATGTCATGGTAGAAACCAAACAATATATCATCTAAAACCAATGAAAGTGGAATTCAAGTACATGTGCTGTATTTCCATTCTACATGGTGTTTGCTGTTTGTGATATTAATATGTGCATGTGATGTAGGGCAAAAACATTTAATTGACTTTTGAAGGAAATTAGTAATATGTTACACAATTTGTGGGTATATTTTATCTCTCATTTTAAATAATTTAACCTTTGACAGCTTCAATGTTGCAAGTAGATTAAAAATGAGAATGTCTGTTGCAATGTTTTTTCATGTATACAAAGTACATCCTCCTTTTCATCAGAAAGATTCAGGAAATTTATCCAAATCTGATATGTTTTTAAAAATAAGCCAGATATTTTACCTCTTCAGAAATCAGTGAAGAGGTTTATTGTTGTGTTGTACCTCTCTGGTTATCTACTTTATTTCCAGTCTCCCTACATGTTTAATTATGTTATATTAAGCAAAGTTGGCTTATTGTTAATAGTTTTCTCAAAAAGCACACAAGTCCTACTTCAGAATGGAAAAGAAAAGTTTTGAACACAGATCCTTACCCTCACATAGGCCTAAGCCACTAGGCCACAGAGAAATGTGAAGCTCAAGGGGGAAGAGAGACAAGCATATGAGGACCTCAACCAGCAGATCTGAAGAGGCCATAACTTCTGGTATGGCTCTATTTCACAGATTCCTGAGCAACACCTTTCCTTGCTGGTGAAACTGCAGCCAGGAGAGTGTTCAGCATGTGCCTTAGCCTAGGCAAAGGATAGTGAGGCTGTAGCTGGGTGGCTACAAAATCTGTTGGGTGCATGATGTAGTGTGCACATGCTGGCCCTATGGAAGACTTAGCTGCTGGATGGAGGCTTCTGAATAAAAAGTGTTCAGTTGATACTTACACACATCTCTGAGTTGAAGGCAGTCTTATGTTTGCCAGCTTCAACACCAAATTTTGTTTGAATTATAGATGGCAACTTATGGTCTTTCTCTAGTTATGTGGCCATACCTACTATGTGGGTGTATAGATTGTAAAAAGACAATAACTGTGCTGGGCATTATTGTATCCTTATAGAAACAAGTGAGGAGTCTAAACTGGGGATTTAGTTTTTCTTACTCTCTGATATATGCATTTTGTTAGAGATACCTGAATTGGCTCCGGACAAACTGGTGTGGCTCTCCAGCACAGCTCAGGCACTAGATCAGGCCTGGAAAGCTGTGAAGCCATGTTATCTCAGCATGCCACCTTGGGGAGAGCATGTCTGGCTTAGTTGCTTCCAGTTTTGGAACAGTCTTGGTTGCTGTGAGCTTGGGAATCTCTGTGCCACAGATGTTCGCATGCCCTAAAAAGCGAATCCAGCCTATTATACTGCATACATCAAATCTGACACACAGTTGCTGCCCTTATTGCCGTCCTAGTCAAAACTATAAAAAATTGAAATATACTTACTTATTTCATATCTTCACTCTTTCTTGCCAGACTCGCTGGTCTCCTCTTTGACCTGTAGCATAACTCTCATGTCTGTGCTCCAGAACTGCTTTCAACATTTTGAACTTTTTCTACTCAGGATATCTGCCTTTCACTTTTAGGCTGGGTGCTTGTTCACGTTGCTGTGCAGGCAAGCGCTTTCAACTCATAAACTTTAGTTCTTTGCCTTTCCAACTATCATTTTCAATCTTATAACTGAAAGTGTTCACTCATCTGGTGCAACAAAAGTTCTTTCCTTTCTCGTTTCTTTCTTTTTGTCTCCCTACCTCTCTGTCCAGACTTGTCTCCTTCTCACTGTTCTTTTCCCCTCCACTTTCATCCATCTTCTTTTCACTAGTCTGTTCCTAATTTTATTTTATTTTCTACAGATCTTCAGTTTAAAAAACTCACCTCTGACTCATTCCCCTCAAAATGTATTCAAAGAAATATCTCCATTCCTCATACTTCTTCAAGACCCCTACAAGCGGGTTTTGTTTCTGAGGTTTCGAATAGATATTTCACTTCCATGACAGATATTTCAGGGTTCATATCACTGCATCAGAAATATAGCCAGTCCAGACTCATAAATCAGTATTACTAAGGTGTATCTGAAGAACTGAACCACTTTTATTGCAAACATCAGTGATAATATGGGCCTCAGAATTGCCCTGGAATATGGATGAGTACAAACCGTTTAGGAACAAATATTCTGGCTGATAACTGACAGCCAGCCAAAAGTGGCCCCTGATAAAGATAAATAACCTGTACTCAGGGAAATTTTTTGCATCATTAAACATGGTGAGCATATTAGCTAGCAGGGGGTGGAGCTGAGTCCCTAAAGAGATAAATCTAAATTATATGCGCTGTGGTGATCATAACAGTAATGCACCATCTTGGCTAACTAGCTGACATCAACGGGGAAGGGAATTTCAGATTTAAATGAACCAAACTAAAGAGCATTGCAGTACGCATACAGATTAATTGAAGCACATTCATGAACTTTTTAGCCTTTTTCTGTGGTCTGTTTTCATTGGTGCCAAAGTACAAGGAGTTTAGAATTTTCTTGTCAGTCTCTGCATAATTTTTTATTTTTACTTTCTTACACGGTTTGATTAATTACTGCTTTATTTGCCTTACATTAATCACCTTTTACCATAGTTAAATCAACTCTTGCCAAAAGCTTATAGATGGATAGTAGAAGTTTAGTGGCATTTTTCTGTAAACAGGAAAGAACACTTAGTGATTATATACTTCATATTTCAGAAAGGGAAAACTCAAATCAAAGCTAAGAAAACATTTAGTTACACAGACACATGTCTGAACAATCAAATTAAGCTCTGTTAAGAGAACAGAAATTGGATTTAATATTTTCCACAAATTAAGTGAAGTATATTTTTAAAAGCATATCAACTGTATTTTTTTAGGATGAGGAACATCCTAGTAAAGGATAATTTCCTGTTTTTAAATATTTGTCCTTTTTGTTTCTGAGAAAAATTTGTGTTCAAACTGCCAGAAGGTGCGTGGAGTAAAAAGATGAATATTAATTGGTTGAAGTTGACTTGCTGTAACTTGCAGTTCTGTATTATTAATTGAGTCAATTTGTTTCCTGTTGACATGACAAGTAAGGAAATAAACTGGACATAACTAATGCATTTTTCAGTTAAAATCAAATATGTGTTTTCATTAGTAATTGGTTCCCAGGTATGTTATTGTTCTGCTAATACGTAAATCTGTTCAAGAGGCTCATAGATAAATCAGCAGTTCTCCTTATATATAAAGATCCACTTGCAAATGCCTAACAGATAACGTGGCCTGGAAGAAGCATCAGAGTACAGAAACGTGAACTACAAAGGACAGTGCCTTTGACCCATTCCTCGCCTGGTCTCTGCTCCAGAGCTGTGACTGCAGCCAAGCAACTCCCGTAGGTGCTCCTGGGCATCAGACCTGCAGCTCCCAACTATTCATCAAACTGTCCGTGCTGTTTCTCTCCAGGGGGAAGCAACGATGAAAGGCGGGAATTGCTTACTTTGATGATAGCAAGAAGTTGTTCAGTTGGCTCCCCGTGAGATTTGTGTTCCAGCTAGGAGGCCTGGGTTCAACTGCATTAACTCTGTGGCCTGGATACATGGTTTAAATGGGCTGCTGCAAAACAAGGAACTTCAAAAGCTTTCCCAGTGGCCAAACGGGGGGGGATGTCCCTTAGAGGAGCAAATAAAAAATGGCAACTAGCATTTTACGATGCTGTTACACCCTGCAGAGATACAGCTGCATTGTGGTTCGCAGCATTTAGTAAAATAAGAGTTATATCAAGAGAACTGATCGAGTACACTTGCTAGACAAGTCCCCGTAAGGTTACAAACATAAAAATTACAGCTTGCCTGTGTGCTGAAGCTGCTTAGCTGATTTCCAGTACTGGACATTCAACAAAGTGGATAGAGGGCAGGAAATCTCTTAACTGCATGAAAAACTCCAGTTTCAAGTCTTGGTTGTGCAAAGTACCTCAGCAGGTACCTTAGCCTTCCTGGTACTGCTTAAAGCTGAACTTACATGTTTTGTCATCCTGGGGCCATACTGTGGAAGTAGGCAGCAGGAACATTCTGAGAAGCTTACCAGAGCATTTGTATGCAGGAGAATAGCAAGGAAATAATAAAGAATATCTCCTGTCTTGACGATACTCAGCTGTAAATAAAATGTAAGCCTAGGGATGATGGTACTGCTCCAGGACTTCCTATCAGTGCTGCTGGGTATGATACTGAGACTCTGGGTATACAATGTGGTTTTCCTGGAGCAGCTGTGAAGTGGGGATTTTGTATCTAATTTCTCTGTCAGGAAGCATTTTGACTGGGTTCAGTAAATTAATTGGTTTTGATGCTGAATGGCAAACCCCAAGTGCAACACCTTGCTTAGGTAGTCTTGACAGAAAAAACAAAACCAAAACCCAAAAAACCAGCTAAAACCAATGTTTTCATGGAGTTCTCAGTTCTGTCACAATTGACTGAAAAGTTATGATCACTTCTGTATTACTTATAGATGTAAAATATGGATTATCCAGTCTCATGTCCAACAATAGTGACTATTGCTATTGCTCTTGAGAAAGTTCTGTATTTATACACATGACAAACTAATGAAACATCAGCTAAAGTGAGTAAAGACAAGAAATGTCAGCGAGGTTCTCTAAGCACTGCTTTGCTGTGAGCAGGCAATAATCTTTTTTTACAAAGCTGCAACTTTTTCATCTGATAATTTTGTCTCCAAAAAGGTTGCTGCAATTAGACTTCATTAAGGCGTGTGGGCTGTAAAAATGTTTTTCCAGGCTGGTCCTTCCCTTTATCCTCTGCTGTCAAAGGAACTGATTCAGTGGGGTGGATCAGCTGAGGTGTAACTAGTTGAAACATTTGAATGGGCCTTTCATTTCTGTTCCTCTAGTCATGTGTTTAAAGTTTCAGCTCTATCAGCGAGGAGTCTATACTCTGATAGAATATATTAAATTGAAGTCTTGTCTTCCTCCTACATTAATTTGCTCTTTTCAGTCTTTATCTTTGCTTCTTTTCTGTCTATTTTCTGTCTTCAGTTTCTTGTTTTGCTCGTGCTTTCTGTTCTGACTTACCTCTTCTCTTCCTCATTTCTTCTCTGTTATTTTAATTTCATTTAGAGATTCCTAATGAAGTAAAATAACCGAGTAAGATAGAATAGTAAAGTAAAATCACCTTTAAATTTAAAGGCCGAGCAATTTCTTTCAGGTCCTGATTGAATCTTATGTTTCATGAGACTCAGGAAAATTTTCACTTTACAGATAAAAACCAAAATCCTTTGAAGTCAATAGAAATCTTTCTACTGATTTCAGTGAGCTCCTGTGTAAGGAGTACTCTGATTTTCCTTCTCAGATTTAGGAAGAGTCTAGCAATTTTTACAATGTTATTTAACCACCAAAACACAAACTCAACCAAACCAACCAGGGAAGTGCAAAATATTGTATTTCTTGTGCTTTGTATGCCCAGAATTTTGAAATTGCCATGCTCATGTAAGATCCAGGGAAGAAAAATTAGTCCTGCCATCCATTTACTGAAGGCAGAAAATGCTTTGATATGTTTCTCTCAAGCTGTGAGTTATAAAGCTTCGTAAAAATAGAGTAGGAAAAAACCCAGTACCCTTGTGATAAAGTTCTGAGTAAGCAGTTCCATGCAGACTGTCATTTTCTTTCCTAATTGCAAATGCCTTCTAACACCTTTCCATCACTTTATTCAGCATTTTTAATAACCAACAGTAAATGTGAGTAAATCACATTGACCCTTAAGGTCCATATATAGATCAAAATAAACACACACAGATTAAACACGTTGTTGCTTTTACTGCAATGATATGCAAACAATTATATACCAGGTCAGTCTAGGGCACCATTGATATTGCTTGCCAACCAATTTATTTGTGAAACCTCTGACCCCCTTTAATGTGCTTCTTCAAAGAGGGAGACCTAAGAGGCTCTTAGATATGACTGGTGGAAAATTGGCATGTCTCTTTTCTTTTTTTTTTTATAACTAGTAAAAGATTTTTAATATTTTTATGATTTATTTCTGACTTAAATGAAAGATAAACATAGCAGTTTAAAATCTGCTCTGTGATGATTTTCTGAGGAAGAAACATACAGAAGAAACATACAGTTCTGATTCAGACAAAATATTAAATAAAAATACTATAAAGTGTAATAGACTTGCATAATTTTTATCAAAATTTCCATTGGCTATAGAAGAATATATGTCTGTCTGTTCTTCCAGGATATACTTTAAGATATTGTATTTCTTGAAAATGTTGTCACTTTAGTTAAAAGAGTGTCTGGGGACAAGATAGAGTTGATTTTTTTTTAAATAAAAAGACATTAATGTAGTGATTTGCTTATATTTCTCTCATTACTATAACAGAATCTTATATTTGAATCATCAACACATGATTCAGAGCAGGGTAAAAAACTTCAGAGCTGAATACAAACCACACAGCAGAAATCATGACAAAACATTAATCTACCAGGGTTTAAAGCCAATTATATTTTTGATGCACTCTATCCTCAGTGGATCCTCAAGAGAAGTACACACAATACTGGATTAAAAAATGCACTCATTAGTATTCAAAAAATGAATTTAAATCTTGCAATGCCAAGTATTTCTAATAATTTCTAAATCTAATTAGTGGGCAGCATGCTTGGTATCAACACATTTTTGAATATCATTACATTCTCAATAAAATTAAAAAGATAAAAACTAAGACCAGTTAAGGTGTGTATTAATATGCAATCAGAAAGTTGTTGTTGCATATGTTCAGCTTCTTGGAGATCGTATAAACTACATAGATTTATCATCTGATTTGTCAAAATCTATCATGAACCTGTATCTTCTCTTTGTACTCAACTGTATGCACTTCTAGCTCTTGATCTTTGTGCATTGTTCACGTTAAAACAGAAACACGAGCAAAGCTGTGCTTCCATTCGTCTTCTCTCCTCTAATAGCTCATTATATAACTGACCGAAATTTTACAACATCCTGAGCAAGATGTTTTATCTGAGACAAGCATGCATTGTCCTGTTGGGTTTTTTTGTTGTTGCTTTTTATTTTTTGATACGCATTTTCCCATAGGAGCCAATTCATCGTTGTAGATCATGATTAAATTGTGTTAGGCGGGTGCTGATCTGTTTTAAACATTGGTAATAAGAGCCAGACCTCTGAATGGTCCACAGAAGCAGCAGGCTGAAGTGTGTGAGATGATAAAGGGGGAACATACAAGTGCTTGCAGTCAGGAAAAGGAAGCCATGATCCCACATTGCCAGCCACAGATTAGTAACTGGCAACTACAAATTCATCAGGCTCTGAAGGCTTCACAGAAGCTTGATGACGCAAGATAAAAGAGACTGCATTTGTCATGGCTAGGATATGGGTTTATGTGTCCAAGCAGCTCTTTGTGTCCTGTCTGAATGGCACTAGCACCCTAATTTTGCATATATTAAACCAGAATGGCCATTTTTCATTAAGGTGCTGCTCTTCTCTCGGTACCCAGAACATTGATAGTTGTACAGACTAAGAAAACGGGAAAGACAGTGGGTTGCTTTGAAGGAATTTTTGACCATAGAGCTCATGGCAATTCCTTCTGCCTGCACCAGTTTGTGGTTGGTGCTGGTGTATCTGGAGATGCTCAGCTCAAATACTGTGGGCTGGGGCCGGCCTAAGGGGCTTGAACATTCTTTCTAGATGTGTTTGTAAGCAGGCATTGAAATGTGTATGTGTGTGTGTGTGTGTGTGTGTGTGTCTGCATGCACACACACGCTCATTTAACCCTGTGGTTTGCTCCAGACACATTGCACTGTACCTAAGGTAAGAAAGTGATGTGACTGGCCTGTGAATGGTGCAGTCATTCAGCAGCTGTGGAATAGACTTTCTAGGGTCTCTTCAGAGAACACAAAAGTCTTATGAGATGACAGATGTCACATGATGTTTGATTTAGGTTGTCCAGCGTTTTCCAGTTACTGCCTTAGGCATGGAAAGCTGATGGTAAGGTAGAAGCTGGAAATATTTTCTGCAGCAGAGGCAGGTTTCATCTCACTTTACTGATTTTGGCAGCTCAGTAGCTCATCAAAATTTATTTCACCAACTCTTCTTGGTAGTCCAGGATGAGGAAGAGGCAACCACATAAAGCAGTTCATCCTAATTGTTTTAAACTCCACTTTGGTGTGAGATGAATCATGGTTTAGTCCTCTCCCTCTTTCCATTGACTACAGAGGCAGTGAAAAAGACTACCTTAAAACAGAAAGTTGTCTTTCAGATGGCTAAAAGTACATGAGATGAAGCTTACCCCTAAGACTTAAGACTAAGTGGATTATTACACCTTTTCTTGATATTAGCAGATTTGCTTCTCTGAAATAGATACTACTTGTAGCAGCCAGTATTTTCATTGCCTTTGTCATATATCTACCACATGGGTCATGGATGTATTTCCCAGATTGGTTTCATAGTTCATACCATAAATATTCCGTGCAGCTCTAGGCTGCTGCCTACATGTCAGATTAAATTGGGGTGAAGAGGCAATTAGTGCCATGAGATCTGAGTTCAGAATTTTATGCCATAGTGAGCTCAACTGTGGATTCAATTGTGGAAAACGGACTAAGTGTTTTGAGTGGTATTATTACCTAATTACACTTACCTAATTACATTTTAATTAGGATGAGTAGCCAAGGGTTCAGTATTCCCAATAAGAAAAGGCTTCTGTCCGAAGAATTTGACAGCTCTTTGGAAGGTATTACACAGGGAAATTATCGATTTTAGTCTACTTTGGTTTTTATAGCTCTTTTCTGTAATTTTGTGCATAGATAGACAAAAGAATTACTCAGTTTTAAGTGTACTATAAATTCTGTATGTATGGATTGCATTTTTACTTCATTCCGTTATTCACAAAATTATTTTGCTGTGGAAATGAGTTCATAGACTGACATTTCAGAGATTTCTTACAATTATTAGCACAAAAATGAAACATGGACTGCATTACCTCTGCATATATTCTGGAGAAGATTGTAGCAAAGTCTGACTTTGACCTATTCAGTGTTTTCGGTTTGGTGTGTTAGTAATTTCCAGTCACCTCCTACATTTCTAATTTTGGTACTTTGTGAGGAGGATGTAAAATAGTCAGTCTATCAATACATGTAATAATAAGAAGGTCAAAAATGCTGATGTTAGTCAACAGGAAAATAACCTTGTTTGAAACCTGGTCACCTCCAAGTGTGCCTATACTCTGAAAAGGAGTATTGCAAATGTTTATACTTACTGTTTTTCTATTTCTTTCTAATCAGATTTATTCAGTTTATTTTGTTAAAAAGTTGTCTTTTTTTCCAAATTGCAGTGTTAGACTGTTACTTTAAATACTACTATTGTTAAGAATAAAAGTTTTGTATTCAGAAGTTATGACTCTATCTACTGCAACTGAGACCAGTAACCTCTTTTATGATATTTGAATGTTTCCCTAGTCACTGCTTAATATATACTTATGCAATGATTTCCCTGAGACTGCTTACATACTTAGCATGTAATATGTGTATGTATTGCATATTTCAGAATTGATCCTCATTTAGTAATTATTTTAATCATATGCAAGTCAGGATGAACTTATTTCTAGTTTTGCATATATACCCCAGATTGCACAGTTTGATGGGAATTAAATATAATAAATCATATTCTTCAGATAAGCAGATATGTGACTCAAAAGACACAAAATTTACACATCTGTTGGATAAAGGACTTCAATGTTTATACAATAACTTTCCAAAGAGGAAATGAGCTTTAATCATTCATGTGTTTTATTTCTCTGCCTGATGTTCCCAGAAGAGAGTTCTTCTGGGCACCACATTAAAGCACTGAGAGATTGTAGTCAGTGATGCTGCAGCAACATTCCCAGCCATACTTTGCCTTCTTTTGCTCAGATATTGAAAAAAATCAAACTGTGATGTCTAAATTCTAGAGTGTAGTGAGAGGCAAATGTGATTCCAATAAGAGACCAAATGGAAGCTACAAACATAGTTTAGTTACTACCCTACAATTGTGACTTTGCAGACTTTTCTGGATACTCTGTTTTGAATCAATCTGTCACCATATGGATGTACTTAATCCAGGATCTTGCTATTAAAATAAAGCAAACAAACAAACAAGTTACATGGGATTGTTTTAAAGAGGTCTTGATAAAGCATAATGACAGAACATAGTACAAAATGTGATTCAGTCAATTATATTGAATAGGTTGCATAAATCTGAATTCTTGAAGCCTCAGAAAGAATTAAAAAAAATCCATTTGTTACAGAGGGACAGAATAAATAAACTTATTGTTCTCCAGGAAACTCTGCTGAAGGATCTTTAACATATGTAATATCAAGGGACTACAATGATAAAAGCCCTTTGCACATTTGCTTGCTCTAGTTTGTTTCATCTTGTTCAGCTGCTCTCTCACTGTTACACATTAAACATATATTTTGAAAGGATCTGTGCCAGAACATGTTTGTGATGATGTAAAGGCCGTAACCTTTTCAGTACTTCTTCATAGGACGTTTGCCTTTAATTACTTCCATTTTCAGTTTCTGAAACTTCAGTTTTCAGTTTTAAGTGGAGTGATTTCTGTAAATGCATTCTAATATCTTCCTCTGTATCCTTGTCCTATCATCTTAACAGATGGTGGCACCTGAAGATAATTTTGGCACTTCTGTGTTTCACAATCTTCCTCTATAGCAGAACCTAAATTTATTGCCTAGGACAAGGAAGTTGAAGGTGAAGATAGGAAAGATAAGGTAGACACTTCAATATTGACTGCTGCTCATTTACATTCTAAAGGATCTCATGCAAGTTCTTATGTAAAATTTGCATATTAGATAAACACAATATTTTCTGATATAATAGCTTGATCTTCATACTCCTTTTTCCCCAGCTGTGTGATATTTAGGGTTTTGTTTTGACAGCTCTTTTTTGTGCAACTCTATATTGGCTCCTCAAAGGTTGGGTTTTTCACTTTATTTGGCCCATACATTCACTTCTGTGTTAAGTGTTAAAATGTATGTAAGAAACCTTCTTGCTGTACATACAGATTTTTATTCCAACTTCAAGGCTGTCTTGATTAGCTGCTACATTTCCTAGAAGTCCTTCTAGCCAAATATTATTGATACTTTCCTATTACTCAATACATCTCTCACAGATGTGTTGGATTTAATTATATCGCAACAGCTTTAACTTTTTTGGCCGAACTGTTCCTTCCAGATGCAAAACAGACCAGACGTGCTACTTAAACCCCAGTTCCAAATTACAGCAGTCCTTCATTCTGCTAAAAATTAGTATCAGTCAAGGGTTGAGTGCAGAAGTTTGGGGTGCTGGTTAGACGCAGTGCCCTCTGCTCACCCATCTCTGGTGTAGGTCAGGAAGCAGGAACTACAGAAGGGCAGCTGCTTCAGAAAAGGGAGGAATGAAGTAAAGAAACTCCTATGCTCATTGGTCACTCCTTGAGTTCTTTTTTTTTAAAAAAAAACCAAACAAAAGAGTTAAGTCCAGCTTTTTGCTTATTAAAACCAGTTCTTTTCACCATCTTTCAAAGAACAGGAACAAAGACAGAAAACTCCTTCACAGTGAAAACTGCCTACAAGCATCTCAGAAATCACCATCTGTTAACCCTTGATGTCAAAATGCTGCTCCAGTGTGGTGGCTCCAGTGGCTTGGGATATTAATTATGAGAGGAAGTTGCATAAAACGTCCCAAATTTCTTACACATTTTGATATGGCATTACATTACTCCAGACCCTTGTTATTTTATGTTTTCCATGGTCTGAATTCTGGCTAAGTACCAGCTAGGCCTTATGCCCATAAAAATAAGCTGGCTTTAAATTAGAAGAATAATTTTAAAGAACAGGTATAAAAATTCTAGCCCTCTGCATGCAGTCTGTATTCTCAACGCTTTTTCCAAATTCCCTCTCTAGTCTGTGTTCCTCATGGAAAGTATTATGGAGTTTGTTACAGGGGATATTTCTAAATCTCCACAGAGAGAGAGAGGAGTTGAATAAAGGGGGCTGTGGAAAAGAAGAACAGAAAAAAAAGAAGAAGAACAGGTTGTGGGGAAACTGCAGAGTGTCGGGGATCACAGGAGTCATCAGAGTCGAAGATTTTTTTCCCCAGAAAACATCTGGGAAATGAGAACATTTCAACAGAGCAAAAATAATTGTTCTTCTATTAAAGAAGAATTTGATGATAGCTAGTGATGCCGTGCTCTGAGGTTTAACCTGCCAATTAAAAATGACATAATAAAAATGAGGAGGGAACTATTTAAAAACTGAGTTCAGCTTGCAACATACTTGAAAATCTTGGGAGTAGCAGGAAAAGGGTGACCTATGTATGATTCCTAGATTAAGAGACCAGTGATCTGGCAGGCAGGCTCAAATTAAGCCATCAGACAGTCTTTCTAGTTTGCACATGAACTGATGACCTTAGGTTTATTGAATTAAAACAAGTGCAATGCTCACCCGCTGTTTCCACTCAGGAAGCAAATTCGGTGGCTTTCTTTACTTTTGCATTTGGATCAGTAACTTTTACTGCGACAAGTGGATTTTAGACAACAGTGATCAAATTACAAATAGCAGTGAAGTTGCTAACACCTAAGGGCTTTTTAGGGTATATTCTTGATTGCTTGCACATTTAAGAGAGTTTCTCTGGGCTCAGGAATTAATAATGGTGCTTTAATAGTTTTCAAAGCAACATTCTCACAACACTTTGCCTTTTTATTGCTTCCACGTACGAGGTATTCATTACCACCTGTAACACCCTCCTTGACAAGACTTGGCATTTTAGGATACACGTTGGTCACTACACGTGTAACTGGTACTCTAAAGGGATATTCAGACAAGTTTCCAGAGAAGGAGGTGAAAAGGAGTTACAATATCCCGAGAAAGATTTTGCATCAACAATTCTGAATTTTCACCCAAGTATCTTCCAAGTCTTGCTTGAACCATTGATGGAGTGAAAGAAGATTAAATTTGTACCTAACCATAGCAACAACTGTGAAATGAGGGGCATGAAAATAGATATGTCATCTCTAGTACATCTAGGTACATGGTTAACTAGAGCTCAAAGGGTTCCTCAGTGCCTTAGGAGTGTCTATAGTACCCTGGGATGAGTCTGGCAAAGAGGTGTTACAAAGCCATCCAACATTTTCTTCTGCCTAAGAGGAGTAATCCTAAGAGAATGACTCTGCTCAACTGATCCTGTATGGATCCATGTCCTCGGCTATTGCAAACCACACAGGTAAAACTGAGAGCTGGTGTCCCCTTGTGAAACAGGGGATCCCTTGTGTCTTCTCCCTGGGCTTGTACTGCTCCTGGTTACAAGGCTGTCTTCTTTCCACCTGTCTTCTACTATGGGACATTACCATCAGAGATGTCAACAGTCATATTAAACAGTGGAGTAATACTGTTACATTTAGTACTGGGAAATCATGAAGACAGTACTAGAGTAAGCTTCATTTATGACCTAAGACAAGATTTACATGTGTGCTTGAACTAAGAGCAGTCTCCACAGAACCCAATGGGAAGATATGTTCCTGAGGCAATAGGTTTGCAAAAGTTTAATGTAGGATTTAAGAAATGAATGACTGACTGAGACCACTGTTAGAAAGTCTTAAGAAGCAGGAGCAGTGTAATTCAATTTTTAGATGTAAATCTTTTAAGATAACAAGAGAAAAGAAATAAAGTAAATGAGAACTAGAAAATATAATGGAAAAGAGAGAAATGCAAGACTGATAAAAGCTTTGAGAAATACTCTGATGAATGGAGAACATGAAAAGACTGAAATCTTGTCTATTAAATGTCTCTTTGTAGGAAGAACAATATTATAGGGGAAAAAAATTGTTTTAAATCTTTACTTTGACTTCAGGTGATATTCAGAAATGGTCAATTTCATATCTCTTAAGGCCATGTAAATTGGATGCAGCAGAACTGTATGCAGTAACATATATATGCAATATGCGTAACAATAACAATATGCAGTAACATATAACTATATGTTGGGTTTTTTTGTTACAGCATACATATCTTTGTCACGAAGGCCTAAGTACTATAACATTGGAAAATTAAATACATAGAAATTTGGAACATTAATTACAGTAATAGAAAAGAGGCAGGCTTCCTTTTCAGTACAAGAATAATGTATTGCTCTCATGACAGTATATTCTTTCATTATGATTTTGATTATAATAGGACTGACTTCACTCATAACTGGCAGTAACTCCAATGCTTGCAATTCATGCTGAAATAAATATTACGTTCATCCCCTCTGAACTGAACCTAAACCAAAGTCAACAGAGTTATGCTTCTGTATTTACAGAGTTGAGGGTCAGTTGATATTTCCATTATACCCTTTATTTTTAAAGGTCTTAACTTGGATTTTGCCTTTTGTTGCATTTATTTTAAGCTTTCTATAATTAAAATATTAACTGCATGAAAACCACATCTGTATGCAAAATAAAATATGTATGCCAAAGAAAAATTGTGATTCAACTTTAAAACATATGTTTTTTCAGTGCATGGAAAGGAAAAAAATCCAAACCCTCCCATGAGGAATAAGCCAAAATAGATTTGGTCCAAAGATAATAGTTTGTGGTCCCAGAGCCTATTCCTGAGAACCAGGTAATTTTGAAGGAACTTCAGGAAAGTAATGGTGATTGGCAGTTTAAAAGTAGAATATGCACATCTGTTCTTGTGTGTATACCCTCACACACATACACAAACTCAGACACACGTTTCATATCAGACTGAGTTACAAGTGTGCCAAAGCCAGAGCATCCAAAGTCAGATTTTTCAATACAGAGCACTGAAAGCGCTGGAGTTATCTAAGTAATAATTTCCACTCATATACTATAATCTCCACTCATTCCCCAAATACCAGCTCATTCCTTAACTCATGCCCAGGTGTATCAGCACAAAGACGGATATTGCAGTTGAAGCTGGTGCATAACTAGCAATCCAAATAGTATAAGGCAATATCTTTTTGCTAAGATTTGAAGTACAGTGCACTGGATGTCATTTGAATGTATGAATTGCCTTGCCACTCTTGCTGCAGAGCCAGTACAGAATTGGAATGCCTGAGGAGACTTAAACAAATCAAAACTCTCCTGGTCCATCCTGTTAAACTATGTCTAGATCAGTATTGGATACACTTCTACACAATGACCATCAACTTGGATCAGTCTTCTATAAGGTAATAATATAACCTTTATTTTGAATTCAGATAATCCAACCGAGATGGTTAGAAAGAAGATTTCCATACCATTTTAGAAGATAGATGGTGTGTCCTATCAGGCTGAGTTGTAAAAGCATTACCTATGAGATAATGATTATAAAAGAGGTGTTTACATTGTTATAGCAATGCTCCAATCCTCTGAATCCATGTCTATATTGATTTAGGGCAAATTTTTCAAGTTATTTTAGGAAGAGGGTAATGTGATTTTCATAGGGTAATCTGGCCCTTAACATTTTTTAAAATTTTTCTTGATATTTATTTTTCAGAAAAAAAAATCCCAACCGAAACCCCAACACTTTAATTTGTTGACAGTAATATAATTTACTCACATTATTAAGGCAGGACTTGCCACATTTCCTTCTTTTGTGAGCATTGCATCACTTTAATAACAGACAACTCTTTAAAAGGAATGACACTCACCAAGAATTTTTAAACAGGGAGATGCTCAGCCCTACCTTTCTGGTAAAAACCTCCACCTGATAGAAGCTGTGACAGAGTCCTTTCCTCCTTTACATGATCATACTGAGAAGAGGTAAAATCTGACCTATCTGCATGGAGCAAGGGGCAAGAAAGCCAGCTGCATATAGAGCAGGTGGATATGAGTTCAGAGAGCTGGGCTTGGAGTAGTGTATGGGGCTATGGACAGTGAGCTACCTTTCATAAGAATTCCCCAGAAGACTGTGAGCTGGCTAGAGCAGCAGCCTTGTTGACTCTTGCTATGCAAGTCTGACCTGCCACTGAGATCTTACTGTTTTCTGAAAGGAGCGAAAATGATGGGAACTTCGCCTGACGTTTTTTCTGTCTGTGCTCACTGCAACGGAGCTGCAGAGGTTGAGCAGTGAGATCCAGGAGCAGTGTCCATGGGGCTCATTTCTACCCTGACTTCAGAGGAGTGTTGACAACTCTTGCTGGCTGAAGTGCTACACAGGACACCTTGATGAAGAGAGCAAATTGTCAGGTGGAGACCTGTCTGCCGAAATGCTAGCTGATCAAGTCCTCAGCCTGAGCATGCGGATGTTAGCTAATTTCAGCATTTGCTGCAGCAGTGCAAATTTCCCATTGACAGCACTGGGCTGGTGATCTGTAACAGTGATTAAGAGTACCTACTGAATCACTGTCATTTTGATCGTCATGCTGTTGGTAGTTGTATATGAAGGGATACGCCACAGGTTATTTTTAAGTCTAAAGCCTGAATTATTATCTTGGTCAGAAAAACATGAATATTTTCTAATCCCTTAATTTGGTGCCAGAAGGAACTCGGGGTTCGTGTTGTCCCCTGTGGCTCTTCTTTTCTCCGTATTAGATGAAGGAAATGAAGCAAAGCCAATTCCAGTGAAGCTCTGAGGTTTTGAATGAAAAGTACTAGAGGTCCAGCAAGATAAATAGCAATGTATGGAGTGAAAAAAACAACCCATAAAAGAAAAGAATAATGTTTAGAAGGGTAGAGACAGGAAATTACTTGTGAGAGATGTATAACACAGAGTGATTTTTTTCTTAAATGTATGACGCCAATTTAGTGTTTAAAGCTGCTCAACAGCTAGAATACAAACTTGCGAAATATATTAGGTGTTTAGAGTCACTTAGTGGTTAGTAAAATACCCTCCTAATGAAACAATGTATTAATTGCTCAGGGCCACTCAAAGCAAGCACACATGAAATATTTAGATGTCTGGAGATGCTCAGCAGTTTGATAACCAACTTTTAATAAAGTCTATTCAGTACTCGGGGTTGATCAGCAGCTAGGAAAACAACCCGTGCTCAGCAGTAGAAATGCAGGGCTAATAAAATGCAGAGCTGCTCAGTGGCTGCAGCAAGGGTTTTAAAGCTACACTAAAATTAGGGAGACTAAATTAGGCAAGGCACTGGTAGTTTCATAGGATTAATGACTGGCTGAGATGAGTTGATGGCCTGTGGCTACATTTCAGGTCATTAACCCCAGCTGGTCATTAGTCCCCAGGAAATGCCCAGCACTGAGGTCATTATTACTATTGTAAGTAGTTAAAAAAAAAATCAGCCAAACAAAACCAACAATCCCTCAGCAGCCTTATATGCGTTACGGTACATGCATGTATGTAGTACCTATATATTAACATAAATTTTCTCCAGAATAACTGCAAAGCCTTAGAATCAGTGAGATTATTGGGAAATCAGTACGTAAATCAAAATCGAAGTTTTGGTGCTCTGCACCTCCTAGTTGATGCTGTCTGCCATCCTTAAATGCAAGGAGTACATTGTGTGGGATACTCAGTGTGCCCTCATTAGGGCTAAGTGGAAGCTGCATTTGGGAACATTCACAGCGTCCTGTGTCCTTCACATATTGACTTACTTTCCCTTTCCTTTTTATGAATAGCAGAGTGGCAGCATTACATACTGTTATACTTCGCATTTTTATGGAAACATGTACCCAGAAGGATACTAAAGAACTTCTTAGAGACTCTAGAAAGATTGCTGGGCTTGCTGCTGAAATGCAGTTTCCCTTGGGATAATGGCAACCCTTTCTGGGAGTGCAATATTACACAGTAGTGTTTTAGCAGGAGGAAGTGAAGATAAAATTTAATTGAAACAACAGGGGAAATTTAGGCAGGTAGGACATAAATACCCGATGGAGTTTGGCCAGGATTAACTTCCCCAAGTAATTCTACAACTCATTCTGACTGTCCAGCCATGAACACATCTACCCTGTCATGGGTCTAGCATTTGCCTTAATTTTCTTAGTTTAATAATTTAGGAAGTAGTAGCACGGTACACATTCCAGAACTAAAAACCATACTTGCAGCCTACTTCTGATACATAGAGAAGCATTTTACATTTCAGGACTGGGATATAGCTTTGCAAATCACCAAGAGACACCATGACTGTTTAAATGTTGTGAATTATGCTCTGGATTATACTCTGGAAGCATTTACCTGTTTCTATTAACCTAAGTTAGGCACCTAAGGCAGAAATGATAGGTGTGCTACCATAAATAGCTTACAAGAACAGTAAGGCCAGATAGAAAGGAAGACAGCAAATATCCCTTTCACAGGAGGAGGAAATCTCTTGGTGATTGGATCTGTTGTGATTGAGAGCATCTGTTCTGGATTGCTCAAGGTGGCCTGCAGACTGAGGAATGGAAGGGCTTCTTCCAGCTCCCAGCGGCACCCTATCATGCCTATGAGAAATTACTTATTGTATCTCCAGCTGATCAGCAGATCAAGCCTTTTTTAAAATTTTGTAGAGTGACCAAAGTGCATTCACATCTCCCAACCTTATTGCCTAGATTATTATAATGACCCTTAACTCTTCAGGTTAAAATATTAAAGAAGTCATCTGAGAAACTGAATATGAACTTATGTGCTGATCTTCTAGACTTCTAAGTTTGATTGTTGAGTTCTCTTGCTGTTACTATAGGAGGGTCTTTGCAGATGGATTTGTCATTTGTACAATACAGAGGCCTGAGAGCATTAGCACAGTTCACTGGCTGACCACGTTATTGTGGAGGTAGGAAAAAGGACTCTTACATTATGGAAATCAGAAAAAAAAATCCTCATTCTCTGAGCTTACATAATCTTGTCCTTATCCCAGTGAACTGTTGTCTACTATATCTACCCCCTTCTAGCTGAAACCGTTACCCCTTGTCCTACCACTACATGCCCTTGCAAAAAGGGCATAATCCAATGTCTACTCCTGCACACTGCATCCTGTGTTCCCACTTCTCAAGACATCCACTGCTGTTATACCAGGCTTGTTCTCCTCTACAGTACATTGCTGTATTAGAGTCATAAATCCCTAATTTACTACAGCTTAACTACTTGATAGTACTTGTTAGTAATGGTCATTAGACAAACTACTCTTACAACTAACATATACCTTGTTAAAACAAAGTTCCTGGTAGTTAAAGAAAGTTTCAGAAAACCCTCTCCAGACAAACTTTGCTCTTGAGGCCTTGCAAACTCAGTGAAAAACCTGTGGGTCGCTACTAGCAAAGGCCATGTCAGCATGGTATTACTAGCCTACAGGGCTACTGCAGGAGGACCTGCATCCCTCAGAGAGGAAGCCGTACTTCCTTCTCTGCTTCTGTCCCTCTCTCTGCCAGCCTGTGGAAGATGAGAGGGAAAGCAAGGCAAATCCATCTTTCCCTCCCTTTTTCATCTGCAGAAAACTGTGTATAAATAGTGTCTTATGCCAAAACCATTGCAAATCCTTGAGCTGCTGACCTTCTACATCTTGCAGTTGCAAAGCTGAATAATTTTGTCCTAAATTGCACACAAGATTGCAATGACACAAAACATTAACGTTAACTGCTGATGAACCTATTTCATTACTTTTAATAACATTATATCTGTGTTTGTCTGCTCAATGCAGTGATAACTTAGTGAAGGAGAATTAATTTCACATATTATCCACATAAGCAATAATGAGGGAAATCAGTTTCCTCTAGAGTTGCGGAGAGAAGTTTAATTAAATTTGGATATGGGCCGATTGATTTCAGGTTGGTCACTTGCTTTCTGGCTGACAGTGGGATGTTAGGTCTTGAAGACGGGTACAAAATCATGTAAATCATGAGTGAAAATTCCCATGGATGAAGCAAGTCTTTAGGACTTCAGTAAAGGCATCCTATAATCATATGTCATGGAGTTGCTAGTCATGGAACCAAAACTATCCAGACACTGAATAATTTAAATGCAGTGTCTCAGTAAACCAACCCGTATAATTGGCTTCTTTGATAAATATGTAACTGAAAAATGACTTTTGAATCAGTAAGTTCTGGAAAATCAGATGAAGTGGCATCTAAATGATGAATTGACAGGAAGGTATAACTGGAGAAAAAAAAAAGGTTGTGATATTTCCACTTTAAAATGCATGTAAATCAAATTCAGGTGAAAAAGTACTACTGATCTCTATTAAAATAAACTACTGAGTGATCCAGGACTCATCTCAAAACTTTGCAATATCATTGACTCTACCAAATTAGAGGAGTTCAGGCCAAAGGTCTTGGGGATGTTTCTATGAAACAAAACAGGAAAACCACACAGCTGCAGCTGCATAATAAAGCTGTGGGCTCAATCCTGCTCCAACCTAAAGGGACAAGGGTTAGGCAGCTGCCTTAAGTGGTGCAGGATTAAGCTGCAAATCATCTGTGTGACCTTCACTGTACAATGACTTACTTCCCAGTTCAGAGTAAAACCAGAATCTGCCTGGGAGTATTTTTGTTCCTCTGAGACAAAGGATGACTTGCAGTCTAAATGCTGAATATTGCCAAGGGGCTGCTGTAGGCTCCAGGAGCCTGCCAAAGGTAGAAGAGGAGGAGTGAACTTGTGGAAGAATGAGCAGATTTGTTAAAGCTCTACTAAGCTGTTACTGTTTATTAAATTCAATTTGTCAAAGGTGTACTATAAATTGCTCTATCAGTTCCTTGTAAATGGCATCATTCTGTATGGGAAAGGGTAAAGAAAGGGTAAAGCAATGTATTTAACTTCCAATAAGCATCTAAAATATATCATCCCAGAGAGCAGGGACCCACACATTCACCAATACAGAAATGCAAGCATAGTGCCTTCTGTGACCTTCCCCTCTTCTTCTCCCTCCTCAAATTTCTGTGGAAAATATGAAGTCTGACCAGACGTGCCTATGAATCCTTGGCAACATATATTGGCAAGAAAGCTGAAATTGCTGTACCAAGTCATCATATCAAACTACGGGGAGTAACAGTGTCAATAGTAAATTGCTATGTCGCAAGACAGCAGGTAGCAGAGAAAGCTCCGAGCAGGGAGAGATGGATCAGAGATATAGTAGCTTACAACCCACCAGAGAGGATTACGAATGAAGTCTCAAAGGAATATGAACAATTTTATAAAATTAGGACAGAGATTTTGGTGGCATGGATAGAGGCTTTTCCGTGAAATCCTCCCATCCAATGCTAAGCACGTCAGGTGAGAGTCTATGTTGTGCCTCTAGGAGATGCAGCACAGACCTCAAAGCCAAGAGTCAAGAGAGAGAATAATGACTTTACATTACCTCCGCAGCCTCATAATTCTGGGCTGCTCCTGCAGAGTTGGCCTGAATTTCTGCAGCTATGTGCTGTGGCCATACACCCAGCACATCCATCCTACTACAGCCTGGCTCTGTCCCTTCCTTGCCCCAGACTGAGCAAGAGCTTGGAAGCCAGATTATAGAAATGTGTTACCTGCGAGCAATTTCATCTTGACACAGATATATGCTGTGAAAAATCTTAATCTAAATGTTTAGAGACAAGCAAAGCAATAAACAATGAAACAATGAAAAAGCTAAAGATAAGAGTCACAAAAGCCTTAATGATATCATAGGGTTTGGTTGTTTTTGTTTTATTTTGTTTTGGTTTTTTGACAAGGCTGGGTTCTGAAGTCCTTATTTAAGTATTACTATATGAAAAAAACCCCAAAACCCGAACCCAAAAAAACAAACCCAAAAACTGTCGAAGTATTTAGGTAGTTGGTATACTGATTCACTTGACAAATTATCCCCACATCAGCTGTGGTACATAACAAAAATCTAGATCTGTGGGTTTTATTTAGAAAAGCTTCAAACCTGTGTTGTGTTTTGTCTTGTGACTGTCTTAGATAAATTTAATGCTATTATCTTTGCAAATTGGTAATGGAGTGATACCTCCAAATAAGGAAACAGTTTTCTGCCCTACAACCTTATTCAAAAATTAACATTTCGAGTGTTGCCATCATCTTTCATGTTTTCCAGGTGGCTCAACTCCCATTCCGGTAACATTTTTTCTGATTAGCCTGATGTCCTGTTTAATCAATAAAGCTACAAAGCCAGCTATCTCTCACTCTATGGTTATCTTTCATTGTACAGTACATAATGCCGCTAGTCCTGCTGATAACAAAGAGCACACAGAGGGAATGTGGCACTGAATGTTTGTTATCTTCCACTCAACTAAACATACCTCTCTTTCTCTCTTGGCTCTTATCAATGCAAAAATGCTGAAAACAAGTTACTCCTAGTGTTAACGCTGCACATGCCATGCTGTTGGGACTGAGATTTTTCACCTATCTTAAGGCTGCGGTTTGCTGGCACTACAGAAGCGTGCCAATTTGATACATCACCTCGTCAACCTTTAAGAGGCAGTGCAAAGTGGTACCTCCAGCAGCCAGCCCTGCGCAGGCGGTGGGAATACTCTGGATACACCAAGAATGTAAGGCAGGGAGGTTGACCCAAAAGCTGTTTGAGGTTGACCTCAGATCCACAAAAAAAGAAAGTAATCCAGTTCTATTCTTTTTCATTTCCTACAAAACATGAAAGCTGATAAGCTTCCATCTCTCTCTCACAGCAATAAGAAAACAGTTAAATTGAACCTTCGTTTCAGTTAAAGAACAATCTAGCGGTTTCCCTTCTCACAGGTCTGCCACTCACAAAGGGTAGGAGCACCTTGCTCAGAAAAAAACCAAACAACATCTTTTATGTCTTCTCCAGCACAAAACACCCTGATGGATGTGAGTCCAATCACTCTGATCTTGAGAATTTTAACCAAAATATAAATTGCTGGTGCCTCCAACATACATGGGAGAATTCGATGTTCCACAGTTAAACAGAATTATGACCGTATACTCAGACACAAGTTGAAATACTCACAATTTTTCCCTTTGCTTTCAATTCTTATGTGGTTATTGATCCTTAAAAAAAGCTTAATCTCATTATTATATTTTTTCACAGTATTTTCCTGCTTGTTTTATTTCAAAAGAAAAGACTAGAATGGCCCATAAAAAAGCAGAATGTGAAAGTTCCTTAAAAAGAACACAAATAAATGTTTTCTTCTTTCCTGAGGACATAAGGGTATTTGTTTATGTGTGTGCAGTATATGTATGTGACAAAATCCTTGTTAACTAAGAACAGTTTGAAGAAAAACACCCTGTGCGTATTTATACCTACATAGCATATCCATTGTTAGAAGTATACATGGAAAATCATATTATATGTTTTGCAACATGACTTTTATCAGAAGTATGAAAACTTTGCAAATACATAAGAAACACAGAAATATAATTTTATTTCAGTATTGTATTTGATGATACTCAAATAATCGGCAAAGCCCAGTTATGTTTGTGTTGGAATCACTTTAAAATTTGTAATTTCTAACACTATTCTGAACTTCTAGATAAGAGATGATCTTACAGTTGTGGTTTATCTCTTGTTTGATAGCATGACCTTTGATAATGTGTCTCAGCAATGGAATTCAAAGCTGTGCGTAGTATTTATGATGTGTTCATAACCCTATTACTTCTAGCTCTAGGCAAACACTACATATCTTCATTCAGATTTTTAAATAAATTTACTTCAAGTGTGTTGATATAATGCTTGAGTTTGCTTTCTGCAAATATTCACCAAATGAGTAGGACTAGTGTGAAAAACTTGAGATGAGCAAATTTACTATCTGATAATCAAATATATTTTTGAAGCTGGTCTTGCGCTTTGTGCTGGATTCTACTTTTTGGAGTTCCTTTGTGTACTCTGCTGATTAACTGAAAAAAAAAATAAATCATACAATCCAAAACCAACATAATATTACTTGATACACTTAACCAGCCAACACAAATATCTGAACATTCATAGCAAACTGAGCATTCTGTGAAGTGAAATATTTCTTGGGAATAGTATTGTTGTAAGATTACTCTTGGTAAAACTGTTCATTGGATAGTTTTAATTTGATTTTTAATTAATTTAACATTAATTAATTCTCACTGTAATTTAAACCCTCCTCTACAGAACTAGAAAATTTAGCTCTCCAAAAAGTATATGCTATCATACAGGCAGCTCAAGTGCCACTGACTTATAATTGAAATTTTCCCAACTGGAAAACTGTACAGTTGTTAGTAACAGTGCCAAAATTAAGTCATTATGTTCAAAATCATCTATACTGGATGTCTGTATTTGGGTGATATGAAGAAGTGTATGTGTCTGTCCACTTCCGTGTCTGTGAATGCTTAAGCAAATATGTGTGCATTTGTAAATGATCATATAATTAAATATCCATTATCAAATTAATTTAATAAAGAATGCAAACTCTGTTAAACTGGAATTTTAGTGAAAGATATAAGCATAAAACCCAGTTGGCAGTCCATTCATCAAAGTCCCTTTTGGAAGTATGCACTTAGCCAGATAGATAGTTCAAAGTCTGAATGTTTTTATTAATCTGTGCCTCGTCCATCTCTTTCTCAATTACATACACATAAAAATATTTTTATAAAAATAAAGTAAATAAAAAATGAAGTGAAAAAGTGGATATGTATAAATATTTTGGAGACAGACTCTTAGCTGACAAAAACAGTTGCAGTTCCCTAATCTCTAAATGAAAGCAAGTTATTTTAGCCAAGTGGTGTAAGTCTAGACTTGAGGAGGGTATGTATTAGTTGTGGTGAATCTCGGAGTTTATCACACAGATTATCACAAATGAGTGTCTATAAAACCTTTATATCACATAAACAGTTAAGCTATGCTACAAATTTAACATAAAAATTATTTCAGAAATGGTTCAGGAGGTTTTATGATTTTTTTAGTTGATACTGTTATTGCACTTCCTTTTATAATAAAGCCAAATTAACTTGCTATTATGAGACAACTACATAGGGATCAGAATGATTACTGATACAATTCTGAACCTCTAAATGATCTTAAGCATCTTGTCTATAAATCACTGTGTTCCACTCTTGAGGTCTAATATATGCCAGCATATCCAAGCTAGAAGCATTTACTAGTATGGATGCAAAAAGCTTCTTGTCAGCTCTTATCCCCTGAAAGAAACATGCTTCTACATTCTTAAGAATAAGGAGAACCTCAAACTTTTTGTTGCTTCAGAACTGAGTATTTACTATCTACCTCCTTATTACAATGTAATTTGGAAAGGAATTTGAGCATTTTGTGGTGAACACAAAACTTTAGTTTTGGGGTGTTTTGTTAATCTTTTTATTTTGTGGAAAAATGTTAAAAAATGGTGGATGCTTGAGAGCTGCTCAAAGGTTAAGAATGCTAGAATGAATCCTGACAGAGATAGATTAGTAGGCAGAAGGCAGATGAGGCAGTCAAAGGTGCATGATAAATGTAATTTATCACATGGATCTGCAATTTACCACATGAATATCAACTCTACCTTTGTGTGTCTTATCCAATGCGGTAAACCTGTCCCCTGTGTTTTCATAACAAGGGTGACTAGTTAATACCAGGTCTCATGAACAAGTAATTATAGTATTTTCCCATTAATTAGTAACCAGAAGAAAACAAAGTCAATTTAAGAAATCTTAAATTAGGGAGAGATTAATGTAAGTGGATGATAGACTTCATCTGGAGTCTTTGCTTTTCGTGTAAGTGCTCTAAACATAAAGAATGGACCCATAAATGGACTTACATAGTATTGTGTGTGGCACTGCAAGATGTGTAACTTATGAAGCCACTTAATGAATTCAGATAATGCTGATAAAACTTGTGATTCTCTGGTTCTCTGTGCATATGTGTGTACATGGAAGTCAGAGGAGGCTTTCTGCTCTGTCCCTTCGGTTAAAACCTAGGATGTCAAATTGCACATGCTGCCTCTGTGGTTGACCTGGTGGACTTTAGGTGCCTGAAAAATGCCAGAATTTCTGTGATATTTTTTGTGGGAAGTTAGTACCAGTATTGGCATCAGCACTTCAAGCTTTTTTTGAAAACAAAAATATGTTGAAATAGATGTAGTAAAAATATATACCCTTAGGTATGTATTACCTAAAGGTAAGATAAAATATGTATAAAATGCCACTGTTAGTTGTGTGCTAAATGTTAAATGGACAAATATCTAAAAGCAGAAGATACTAACTCTTCATTTCTAATCTCAGTAACTCCTGCTGGCCATGACATGTTGTGGCACATAAAGCTCAACCAGTACATGGGCTAGTTGGGTCTTGCTGGAAGTGCCTCACTTAGGATCACAGAATCATGGAATGGTTTGGGTTGGAAGGGACCTTTAAAGGTCATCTACTCCAACCCTGCAGTTTGCCCAATGCACTCTCTAAATAACAGCCTATCTGCTGTACTAGGAACCAGACACTTGAAAATTAGGCACTGAAAGGCTACCCTGAACTGTCTTGAATAGTCCTGAAAAGAAATGAGGGTGAAAGCAACGTCACTGGGGAGTGAATAGGGGGCAGATGGACGTCAGCTGTCCCAGTCCTTGGGTCATGCCTGAATCAGTAGGTCCAAAGCTTACCTCTGGCACCTCAATCTCCAAATCAGCCCTGCTTTCTACAATGTGGTAGTACAATGTTTGCGGCAGCTTAGAGACAGTGTTTTTAAGATTCCTCTGCCATCTGAGGTGATATCGAAGAGGCAAGTCTACCATGTTTTAAAGTGACTCTATAGAAGAACAAGAAGATGAAACCAAAGAAAATGCAGGGAAACAAGAAACTTACAAAGAGAAATGTAGGAGAAAAAAAAAGGCTGTTATGACAAAGCGCAAATGGGAAGAAGAGTGCTCAGGTAAGGAAAGATATAAAAAAAAAAAAGTAACAAACCAAAATGGAACAAAAAGGCATATTAGGATAATAATACCAGCATAGTTTGGCTTTGGGATTAACATTTGTAAAATTCACTCTTTGGGGAAAATGCATTTTCAAAGGTAACAGATAACTGTTTCATAACCTCAAGAACTTTTTGTGTTTTCCCTTCTGGCCATAAATACCTGTGGCTCATGACAATACGGTTAGTACTTTTGTTTATATTTCTACGCAAATAGTACTATTTATAATAGTACTTAATACTGATATTGCCATTTCAGTTCAAGCTTATTGTCTAATTTTCCTCCAGCTCCACTTTTACATTAAAAGTATGTTAATACACTTCACCCTGAACTGTGGCATATTAATATGTCATGCTCCCATAGCAATACCTGTCTGTGGATTTCAAAATACCTTGCAAACTGTGAATTTCTGCGAACAGCTGCATTTCTCAATCTATTATAAATCATAAGCCATAGAAGAATAATAATAATAAAAATGCCTTTCAGAGGTTTGTCTGTATCAAGAACCAAACTAGGTAAAGAATAGGCTTGTACTCAGTTATCTCTTCTTGGCTGTTGGTACTGTTCAACACAAATCTTGTGGTGGCAATATTTTATTTGTTGAAGCCGTGGCTGCAGTATAGATGAAACAATGCAAACACTTAAGCATACCTCAATCACATTTTTCCCAGTGTGCTTTTGCTACTTTAGAGCTAGGCAGGTGAACAAACATATATTAAATGAATGGAAAAAACCCACATAGGGAGGACTGACTTCTTTACCTGTGAATGGCCAGCAGTCATAAACAGACTTTAGCCTACATAGACCATCACTACTACCAAAGGACATCCTTGAAATAATGAAGTAACTAGTGCCAGAGGTGGTAGCAAACTGGACTTCAATAGATATCAGAATGCTTGATAGAAAGCTGAGCACTTCAAAGGTGGGAAATTCTTTTCTAAAAAAACCTTTTTGCCTGGTACCTGGGTCACTGTGGTGGAAATGTTGTACATAGATTCAAATCCCCTCAGCCTGAGAAGGGACAAAGAACTGAAATCTGCCACCTCTCCTCAAGGGCATCCTGCTGTGCTTTTGGGGGAAAAGAAATGACCACCTCCAGCTGAGATCTGTATGAAATACTTTGGCTTGGTGACTGTTTCTGAGAGTCTATGGGAGACAGGCCCAAGAAAAGAGTCACAGCAGCTTTCTGACAGAAGCATTTCTGATATTTTTAACAAAAGGCTCTTGCCCACAGACACTATCATCTGAAAAACATGTCTGGGGCAGTGTCTGGGACAGAGGTCCTGTCCAAATGAGTGTTTTCCTCATGGATTCTGATGTGTAGGAAGCTATGGTTTCCAGAGGTGCTGTGAGACCACCTCCCAGCTCGCTGTTTATAAGAGCTCTCACAGGAGGATGCCTTTATTCTGTGTTTTATAGGGACTTAGTCATAAGTCTCCAGATAACCACCAGTATCAAAACCAGGCACACTTGGCAATACACAGCACACAAAACTAGAACTACTCCAAGGACCTGGAATACATTAAGGTAAAAAATGGGGTTGGTGATAGATTTTAGGTGGCAGCTGAGTGAGGGTTTTAGGGATGACAGTTTTGAGCATAAAGGTCTAAATTCCTTCTTTGTCCTGTAAATCTGACTCCCGACTGGTTGTCTCTCTGCCCTGAGTTGTATAAAATTGTCCAGCCTCACAGCTGAGATTTCTGATGGCAAAGTACCAATGGCTGTTGTAATGCACCAATTCTATTGTGCCCTTAGCCCTAGATGCCTAACCTTAAGCAGTAATTTTTGGCAATTTTGGCTCAAGATCTGAAGGACATACTGGTTCTTTCAGACATGCAGGTGTTTTAAGTCTAAATTTCCAGAATATTGCTATCAAATATTGTTTCTCCTCACTGTTTACCCACTTATCTTGGACCACTCAATGTTTAATTTTATTGGTGATGGGGATTGATGAGGAACATGAAGATGAAGATGGGGATTTTCTTTGGGTTGGCTAGGAAGATGTTTACCTGTTAGTAAAGCTAAAAATTAGAATGGTTGGAAAGAAAGTTCTACTTGAAAGGTGTTAGTATCAGACTTTGTGAGACTTTTATATGTTTCCAATTTATTTATGTGAATCTATACAACTAGGCTTCTGCACGCCTTGCTTTGACATGTTATTGCTTTGCTGGTATTTTTCATTAAGCTCAATGCCAAAAGCTCCTGAGTTGCAGATTACTGGAGTCCAGGAGAGTAACCTAGGCAAGCATCTCTATATGCTTGCCCTCATCTTACTTTTTATGAAGCACTTAGGGAATTGGGTACTCCTGGAGACAGAACGCTATATTAGCCTGACCTTGTCTCTGACCAGGTACAGCTGTTCTCACGTTCCCTAAAAATGCTGACATTTAGCATTTGAAAGTCATTTTTATAAGGCAGTATTACACTATTTCCTTGTGTAAAATGTTAGATCAATATTAAAGTCATTCCATGCATGATGTAATGGAAACGTCTGTTATGTTGCATAGGAAAGCCAGCAGCATGTGGTACTGGAAAATCAGGAGAAACTACCTATATTTACACATGGATAGTTCATGAGCCCATACCCTTTAAAAGATTGGTGCCTTGGGAGTAAGTCTTCAGATAATTTGGTGTGGAATACCAGAAAACGAGAAACAGAGTCAATGTCAGGAGAAGGCTTAGGGGACTGGAGGCAGGAAGCCTGGGTGAGAGCAGTCCTCTTCCACTTCCCACATGCTCGTGACTTGTTCTTTATCTGCAGGAAGACCACTGATTACTGGACAAAAATATGGCAAAACTCTAACATTTTAAAGTTCTCACTCATTCTTAAAGAAAATTTTTAAAAATTTTTAGAAAATTTTTGTAGGTGGTAACGGCCTTAAAAGTCAGAAGAGCACATTGACAACATTTGGTTTACCGCTCTTATGAAATAGCTCTGCCTCTTTCAATATGAAATGCCATATATTAAGTGAACATATATTTTAGGAATTGATGGAGACACCTACTTTTGACTTCACCTACTCAAACAAAATTTCAGTATGTAACACACCATTAAAAAGGTCACCTAATTATAGCACTTTTTCATTAACTCACCTGATTCCTGCCTGTACATGCACAAGCCATTCATCAGGTGGTATAGTCTATTAATATACCTCAGCTTTAACATCTGTATGCACAGGTTCAGTAATAATGTTCTGCATCTACCTTTATATTTATTGCAAATGTATTTTATTAGGAGATGCAAACCAACACACAGAATAAAGCCACCCACAGACTGTTCCTTAGGTCTTCCAGACATTTATGCAGGTGTTGAGCTTTATATATTTGAAATAGTTGTTGACATTTTTTCTACCTATTCTTTTAATGAGAAATGGCCTTTAAAAATAAATAATATGAACACAGAAAGTCTGCAATGTTTTCAAAACCTAAATAAACACAATATCTTAAAATGAACATTTCTAAATTTACTTTTATCTCTTTCTCCCTGCGATCTTCTCACGTCTCATTTTACTATTCCAGATGGGGCCACAGCTGTGATTCAGTCCATTTTATTCCTCATCAACCAGGGATTTTAGAGGAGAGGTACAGGAATCCCACAACGACAGCCTTCAGCCTGGTGTAATCAACATGGGGCGCAGCTTCAGGGTGAGAAGAGACTTCGATCTCTGCACCAGTGCCTGTTACTCCCTGAGCAGCAACAGCACCACTATGCCTGAGTCTCCAGCCCCATCTCCAAGGTAGGACAATTTCCTTTGCAGGGTAACTGTGGCAGTAGTGTGAAATGCTTTCCAAGGCGTCACTAATTTCCCTAAATGTTTTTGGAGGGTTTACACAACATGACTTCCCTAGACAAACAGGAACAGGACCCATGTCCCCATGTAATGTCCATTCCAAAAGCCACAGGACTATATTAGCAGAGAGATCTGATTGTGCATGCTGGCAGGGACCAAAGAGGCTAGTGAGCAGCATCACTAATCTTATCAGCATAAGACTGTAATCGGAGACCAAGAAAAACAGTGGCTTTAT
>NW_010189441.1:0-8617 GCF_000695765.1 Mesitornis unicolor | reverse complement strand
CCTGCTGGGGTCATTGAAACACTTTTTATCAGGTGCTAAAGCCCCATGTGCAGTGACTGAGACTTTGGACTACAGATCGCAAACTCTCTGAAACAGGCTGGGCTTGCAAGGCATTGTGGCCTGCTCTACCCTTCCCTGCTTTTGTGAAGCTTGAAGAAAGCTTTTCTGTAGCTATGTTGAAAGGACAGGACTTGTATCTCCAAGTTATCTTTGCTCTATTTCTCAGAGCTGGAAGGTTCTGGCTTCTGGGATTGAAAAACTCTTTGGAGGCTGGATGTGCATGTGATCCCTGTGCTAATGCCTCTGCTTCATGGCCATAAACACTTTCACCTTCCCTCACTGCAGGAAGCATTCTTCTTTCCCACCAAACCATCACATTGCCTCCCTTCAGGATAGGGAAATCCCATCTCGTGTGGTTATCCTCCCATTCTCACTGTCTTCTTCAAAATCTATGAGCCAGCGTGGAAGGGAAGATTGATTTTTCCATGTCCCGGACAACCTATGCCTCAGAAGACCTACTAGCTCCCTGAACAAAGCTTCCCTTTGATGGGCACAGTGCTACCTTAGTATTGGTTTCTTTCTGTCCTGTGCAAAATTAATCTGTCTAGCCCCCTTCATCCTGCAGAGATGCAACTTATGTTGCAAATGTTTTCCCATTGCATATATTGGACCCTGGCCACGTTCCTCTTTGACAAGAACAAACTGTGATGAAGCACAGTAGCAGAGTGGAGAGAAACTGAAGTTTTAAAGGCCTCAAAAATTCTTGGACTGGCAGCCCAAAAGTTTTCACTTAAACATGGAGGAGATGAGAACAGAGGCTACTTAAGGAAGCTGCACAGATGTTTCACAGAAGCAAGTATCTCCCAGTTACTTAGCAAAGTAGGCACAGCATGCAAATAGCCAAGCAGCAGCAAACACAGTAGTATCGACATAAGGGAATGCCACTACCAAAACAGCATGGAAAGCATAACCCGAGTGAGCAAATCTTGCAAAGACAAGATCAGAAGGTGTTAAAACTCAAGTGTTTCTGTGAGACTGTTACCAATAAGTAGTGTCATGTACAATGTCGTTGTGGTTCACCCATCCCAGTGTGTCAGTGATAGGGGTGCCGATCCTATGTCCCTCTTCTCCTGCAGGGTCAGAGCATCTCTCTCATGCTGGGTTAATGCAGCCAAAGCTGTTTGTGCCCAAGCCTGCAACCAGCAGCTACAGCACAGCCTTGTGTCCACCCCTAAACATCTGCCAGAGCTTTTCAGACCCCTTTTGCTGGATTTGTATTAAATCTTGATTCAGCTGGAGGCTGAGGACGTTCATTTCTTGTTGCGAGAGAGCAAGTGTGGGGCCCAAACGCGCTTGTATAGATAAGCACTGAGGGAAGACAGCAGAAATGCTACTGACAGGATCGGCTGAACTTGTAAACCTCTGCAACAAAAGACATGTCCTTTAATTTTGACAGAGTATGTGGGTATGAAGACTACATTATTTTAATTTCACTGAATAACTTAAATTTGCTAAATGGAGTCTAGTTTACTAGTCTAAGGAAAATAGATTAACAGTTTTCAGATATGTGTTTCTTATTCCTGCTTACTGTGAGCTGGAAACACACAAAGTGTATGATGGCACTCCTTGCAATGATGGCAGTTGGTTTGCAGAGACACAATAGGAGTTAAAGATTATCCATATTTGTTTCATGGCAAAAAAAGACTTGCTTTGGGGCCTGCAGGACATCCTTCAGGTGTTAGGTATGTGTGCCTGAGAGCTTGGCTCGTTCTTCTATCTATTTCAGTCTAATAAAAGATGTTAGAACTCCTTGAATCTTTGCCTCTCTTCTATCCTTAGATCACAATTACAAAAAATTACTTTCTACAGAGGGGAAAATGAAAGACTTTAAAATGCCTTAAAAAAGAAAAATGAATTCAGGGAGGGCTATTTTTAACATTAGGCAAAGATTTTTTCCACTAGAGATAATTAATCTGTAACTTTTTCCACAAAATAAATGTCCAGAATTAACTCCCCTCACACCAAAAATTGGAAGTCTGTAACAGATGGAAAAAGTCACGAGACTAAATGATTGGTACTTCACGTTAAATGTCTTTTTCATAAAACAGCAAGCAGCACATCTACTTCATGGCAGTCGTTACTACATCAAAGTACTCTAAGCAGAATACAATTACATTGTAAAAAAGAAATACACTTTTTCTCCTTATGAAAAGAAAGTTGTCAAAAAGAGTTAGAATAAAAAAAGAATCTCCCGTGAAGACAGATCCTGATGAGATGTATGATCTTTTTTGTTCTGGAGAGGGGAGGGGAGAAAGAGAATAGAAGAGAGGAAACAGAAAAAGCAGCCCCAGGATAACAAGCTTTGTGTGAAGCAGAAAATCATACCCTTTGAGGGTCATTTTCTTTGAGTTGCTGCCTGAGGGAGAGAGGAGGCAGAGATTAAACGTTGGAGGGAAAAGTCCGCGTTTGCTTGTGAGGCATCGCTCTGCCCTGAGAGGCTCTGCGAGCAGAGTCAGCTCCGTCTTCCCGGGGGTGTGCGGATCCCAGCGAACAGTTTGCACCAAATCTTGCCCTTTACCCTTCCACCCACCGGGCCGAGATGGCAGGGCAGTGTCGCGACAGATTGGCTAGGGATTCAGGGAAAGTGCGAGGCGTGGAGCGCACGGGGTTGTGCAAGGAATGAGGAATACAGCCCTTGAGGAATAAATACAGCTCCTAAAAAGGGATCTGTGCCTCCAGCTGCCCTTTCTCGGGATGACTGTGCTCTCAGCCGCGGCCGGGAGTCAGCATTGTCCCCCGCATGCCACCCTCTCCCCGGGAGCGTGTTTCGGAGGGAAGGGCAGCGTTTCCCCGCTAGGTGCCGCCTGCGCGCTTCCCTCGCCGCGACAACGAGTGGCTCCAGCCCGTGCTGATTCCGGCTGGAGGCAGCGGGGCAGAAATTTGGAGTCTCTGGATGTACCTGGCGTAGGGAGGTCGTGAGATCTTTATTCTTAATTATTTGAAAACATTTAATTTTATTTTAGTATGCATTAAGCTAGACAACGAGCCTATCACATCCGTAGCTATGCTCCCTGATGCAGCTGATACCAGTATGTTGTTTTTTAAATCAGGTTACACTTATATTACTGCCTAAAAAACCTACTTCCTAAAATAATAACCCCTCAGAGGCATTGGCATTATTTGAACTGCTGGGCATGAGGGACACTGATTCGAAGTGTGCATATAGGAATTAAAGAGAATTTTTGTAGACACCCCCTAGTTAAACTGCCCCTATGTTGTGTCAGTGGGATTGTATATCCTTGATGTGGTATTGAAGAAAAAAAAAAAGGAAAAGTATAGATGGAAAGCAGTTGCATGGGCCTGCAAATGCAGGTTTAACTAACCAGGCTGCAGCTCATCTCAGACCAAAGTTGGTAGGTCAGACCAAGCCCTTTGGCTGCCTCTGAATGGGTTAGCTGGCAGCTGCTGAAAACCCTGCCCAGCAGTTTCATTTCCATGGCCTTTCTGGAAGAGGCACTTTCTTTGCTTAGCACAAGAGTTCTTCTCCCCAGTGTGTTCTGAGTCAGGAGTGGCAGGACTGGCTGGACAATGATGATTGTGTAGCATAGTAGCCTTTTAGGTTTCAACCTTTTCTTCTTCATAGGGTCAAAGATAAACCTCTTAGATGCTTTGAAAAGCCTGACCCCTGTCTCTGGAAATAACTGAAGTGTCCAGCCTCGATCAAAGAAACCTTTCCTTCAAAAACATTGTCAAAACTGAGATTTTTTTAAAAAGCTTTTGGCTCTGATGAAAGCCAAATGATGAAATCGGTGTGTATTTGATGGGAAGTGTTCCAGTCAGCACTAATAAGGAGCACTACTCAGTATTTTAATGACAACCTTCAATAACAAAACTCTATTTTGGGTCCTTTATGCTCCTACCACTGTACTACCTGGGCAATCTCCCAGACTTTAATGTATTTTTTCCTCACAGCGTACCTGGAAAATGCTATTGTCCTGACTTCACAGATGAGAAATGGAAGCACAGGAAGGTGAGGCAACTTACTGAAGATCATACAGTCAAGTCTGAGATGGAGAAAAAAAATCATTCCCCTTTTCCAAAATCATAAGCTAGTGTTGCGAGTTGGCATACCTAGTGCTATTTTTCTCTTCTATGACCCTGATCTACTCTGACAAAAACTTGAGGATATGCATAACCTGACAGATCATTTGTCCCATATGTAAGAAATGTAAGAGAGAGACCATTTGTAGGTGAGGTCTATGGGATGCTCTGTCAGCTGTTGGACTGCCCAGAAAGAGTTTATGTATTAATTTACAGAAAACAGCTAGCAAAAAACCCCTTTAATCCTTGTGTTTCTGTCTTCTTGCTCCTTACTTCCACCCTGTGTTTCTTGGACTTGCATACTGCAGATGCTACCTGTAAACTCCCACTTCAATTTCCTGTGAAGCTTTTAGCAGGTGGGAAAAAAGGATGAAAATGAAAGAGACAGCCACACAATATTTGGTTCACTAGAGAAAAATATTAGTTTCTTTCACAAAGCAGAGGAAGCAGAAGAAACTGTATAAAACTAGAAAAGAAGATCGTATTTGTTTCTGTTGTTTGAAATCCGTGAGTGTCTATTTTGTACCCTTACCTGAGATGGCAGACCAGCAGCCTTTCATAAGTGAGGGCACTGATATTTTCCACTAGTCTTCAGTTTAAAAGCAGTGACAGGATTTCAAAGGGAGAAAGATAAATGCAATTTTCTGGTGAGAAACACAGTCCATAATTCAGAAGACATTGAGAAGAGTTGCTACAGGCCAAGTGTGAATTGTCAGGTATGATTTTATTCTTGAAATAAAATGTAAAAATGATGGTGTGGTGTTATGTATGTTCCCATGTTCTTTGTTTATTTGAACTCCTCTGCAATTTCGTAAGTTGAATTAATGACATTTTCCACTTTCTTATTTATTCTCCTGTCTGCAGATGACACAGAATGATCGGTGTACAGTTTTGTGGTTTGCTTTTGCTTTCTCTGTCCTATTTTATGCTTGAGTATACAGGACTGGATATGACCTATTTGCATAAAGAATTCACTGAGGTGTAGCATCTTGTTTTTGTCTCAGAAGAGAATAATTCTTACAATCTAGGTGCAGATCTATTGACAACTAATTGTGCTATCTCCTTTCTTTTGTAAATAGTCTCATCAGCACTGCAGTGCAAAACGGCCTGATACAGCTGTGGTGGGTTTTGAAGGAGGCAGAGTATTGCCCTTGGTTCTCACTGAACTCCTCAGATGTGTCTGATTGGGATTGACTTGTTCTGGTGGCCACAGATCCCCGTGGTCAGATCTGAACCTGATAGGATTGAGAAACACAGTCTGCCAGGCAATATTTTTAGGGACAGTGGTACAGAAGGGTCCAAAAGTAGGCCTAGCTGTGAGTTGGTTTATGGTCTCTGATGGTATACTCAGCTGTTAGCTGGAATAGAGGACTCCTGAGGCCCCTTGCAGCCTGAGTTTTCCCATGACCCTATGATGATCTGGTGATCCTGTGGTCATAAAGGAGGAAGATTCTTTGAGGGCTTCCATCCTCTTGCTTCGTCTGCAAGGCCCAAAGAGCTGTTGGTTTTGTGCAAGCATGGGGAATGCTGGGAGATCATGTCCTTGTTA
Organism: Mesitornis unicolor; assembly: GCF_000695765.1. Taxonomy (NCBI): domain Eukaryota; kingdom Metazoa; phylum Chordata; class Aves; order Mesitornithiformes; family Mesitornithidae; genus Mesitornis; species Mesitornis unicolor. The sequence continues at coordinate 2,967 of NW_010189441.1, read as the reverse complement.
CTGTTGTAAAAGAAGATATATGTTGGAGTTGTCCATGTACTGCTGGAAACCTAGTTCATCTCTTACCATCTCTTCCTGTAGGAAAGGAGTCTGCTGAGGGTTTTTGGAACTGGGGCTGCAAATTCTGCAGAGTAGGCCTTGAGATGCAGAACAGCACTTCTCCTTAGCTGCAGGGAGAAACTATCTTTTACACATTAGTACTGTCTTGGTGTAAGGCTATGGGCTTACATAAACACATGTTAGTTTAGGCATATGAAATTGTATGATAGCCGAGTGTTAAATGCAGATGTAATTTCTATATTTACTTTTATTACAGGAAATCTTTGCTACTTCATTTTTCTTAAAGCTTGGAAGTATTTTATTTTAATTTAATTATTTGATAGTAGTAAGGAAACTGAAACTAATTCATGGCCTAAGAACATCCTTCATCACTTCTTGCTTCCTGTCAGAAAAACAATTCCCCACCACTGGAAGCTTGCGCCAGGAATTTCCCTGCAGGCCTGAGTTTCCACTGCCTTGGAACATCAAAATGCTGAACTTGCAGTCTGTAGAGAGAAGATTCTTCCCAGAGAATGTGAAAGTCATCTCGAAGTAGTTGGTTTGTTGTGTTTTTGGTTGTCTTTGTTTGTTGTTTTTTTTTAAATTCATCTTCTTTCTGCTGCAATTGCTTCTAAAAAGGTTTTGATGCACTTCCTTGTGTGTGCATGGCAGCTGCAATGTTGGTATGGCTCAGCTGGGGGTAACTGTAGCCAAATAATGTTTGTAAATATTCCTGTCAATACAACTTACTGCCCTTTGGCATCTTATTTGTGTGAACATAGCCTGAGGTTTTGCAAATAATTTCAGAGTAGGAAAATGGTATTCTTTTTTTACAGAGTGCAGGTCACCCAGTTCTGGAACAGAAATTGTTCTGCATGATTCACTGGGACAGTCATAAATAATGAGTACTCATTCATCAGTTTCTGAATAAACCCCAGGCTAAAACATATTCGTATATTCATTAAACAGTAGAAAAGTATCACAGCATATCTACAGTTAATTTACTACTAAACTTTTCAGATAATTAATTTGTAAAAAATGATTTGATTAACTTTGATCTGTGTGCTAAGTACTCATCATTAAAAGTTCAGTATTTTATTTTGTTGTGAATTATTTTTGTATATTGCAATTAATATCACCTATAATCCATTGTTTAGCCAGATCAATTATCTGTTATCACTGATCCATTGCCTGACTAGTTGACTTCCATTCTTTGAGCCATAGACTATTTAGCTGGGAATTTCTCTTGAAAAAAAATGGTGGATAAATTGCAAAGTTGGGTTATAATACTTTAATGTAAATTGTGATAGATTTTCTATCTGTAAAATGACTTTTTACTGAATTCTTCTATTAGAAATGCTTGTGGCTAAGTGTATGGAAACTCTTTTCAAATGGCAATCAAAATTCCAACAAGAATTTAAGCCTAGAAACAGCCAGTTTGCAAATTTTCCTTGGAATTATTATTTTTAATTGAATGCTAACTGTTTTTTAATGAAAAATGTCTGCTTCTGATGAAAGCAAAATATGTTCATGAAATACAAGATGTTCCAAATTGCAGCATTAAATCTATATGTTAAAATTATTTTTTAAAAAAATATGATTTCCAGATTCCTTAAAAAAATATTTCGAAAACTAGGAGGAAAAAAAACCCCAAACTTGTTTGCTCTGGACAAGAAAATTTGTTTTCCTATTAAGTTTTTTTAAGGAATATAGATTTATTTTGAGCCTTCATTTTGCAGAGACTCTAGCTGCTTTTACAGATGTCCACTCTGCAAATGGGAAGTGCTGTGTTCTTCTGAGAAGCTTTTGAAAATTTCTCAGAAAAGATTTCCTGGTAGCTTTTCTATTTGGTACAAAGCATTTCAGGACTGGAGTTGTGAAACAAACAAACAAAAATGTTGCACAGCAGGATGAGGAAACACTGTTTTCTAGTTTAAAAATGAAATAAATTCAGTTTCCTACCTAAACATGTTGTTAGGATGATGCAGTGCCCCTAAAGTTACATTTCACTGTTTACTTAAAGTCCAAGAGACATGTAAATGTATGGCAGTGTAGGATTATCTTTCCTGCTTTCCTTTTGTAGCTCCATAATTCAAGTTTAATGTTGCTGTAATGCCGGAACACAGTGTGACAACTACAAATGACTCTCTGACTATGGCACTTGCTGCTTTATGGGTGAGGTCAGGAAGGACTCCTAACTCAAAAAGACATTTCTCGTCATATGTCCTGACAGTCATCAAGGGCATGTCTTTCATGGGGAGCAACTGAGTAATTAGAATCATAGAATCATAGAATGGTTTGGATTGGAAGGGTCCTTAAAACTCACCCAGTCCAACTCCTGCCATGGGCAGCGACACCTCCCACCAGATCAGATTGCTTAAACCTCATCCAACCTGGCCTTGAACACTTCCAGGGAGGCAGCATCCACAACTTCCCTGGGCAACCTGTGCCAGTGTCTCACCACCCTCACAGTAAAGAATTTCTTCTTAATATCTAGTCGAAATCTGCCCCCTTCCAGTTTAAAACCACTCCCCCTCGTTCTGTTGCTACCTGTCCTTGTAAAAAGTCCCTCCCCAGCTTTCCTGTAGCACCTCTTCAGGAACTGGAAGACTGCAATAACGTTCCTCTGGACCCTTCTCTTCTCCACGCTGAACAGCCCCAACTCTCTCAGCTGGTCCTCATAGGTGAGGTGCTCCACCCCTCTGATCATCTTCATGGCCCTCCTCTGGACCCAGTAGAACAGCTTAATGTCCTTCTTATGCTGGGGGCCCCAGAACTGGACGCAGTACTCCAGGTGGGGTCTCACCAGAGCAAAGGGGCAGATGATTGGATCCATTTCCTAGGATCCAACTGTCACTGCGCTTGTGGTGTTTGTGAGCAAGTTTGGAGAGGGAACGAAAGAAGGGTCATTGTCATGGGGGATTCCCT
>NW_010189440.1:0-50663 GCF_000695765.1 Mesitornis unicolor | reverse complement strand
AGTTCTATTTAGCTCAAACCAGGACAGTTATAATAGCTGCATACACATTTTAATTAAAGATCATACAGAAAAATCTGAAAATGACAGAATAACAGACATGATGAAAAGCTTAAAAATTTCATTTTAGAAAGCCCCCCCAGAAAGCATCTGTTGGATAAAACTTGAATGCACCAAAGTCAAAGAGAACTTTTCAGTTGACTTAAAACAAGGCTGGTATTTAATCCATGAATGATCTGATTGCTAGTAAAACAGTATGAATCAGCTCAAGATCAGGACTGACAAAAAACTTGAAACTGTTGTAATTCATTTTACTGGGAGCTAAGAGAAGTTCATGACAGTAGAATGATGCAGGACATGGGCCATATCTTCGAGATGGGGTTTCAGAGGACCACTGATAAATGATCACAGCTCAGTGGGTGCTCAAGCTGAAGCTTTATTTTAGCATACACACTTTGCATGTATTTTTTTCTCAGGCTGAGAAAGGATATGACAAATTGGAAAACAGTTGTCTTTTATCAGGAGTCAAGATTATTGAAGATTTCATCCATCACTTCTCAAAAGTCACTTCATTGATTGTTGTCACTGCCCACTGTCACAGTTTTACTTAAAAAAAAAGTCCAATTAAATAAATTTCTCAGATTTATTTTATGGTCTGGATTAGGTCTTAAGTTTGACCTATATTAATATTTTCAATTATACCAACTTCTGGTTAAAATATTCATGTTTATATCCAAATTATCTATTTCCAATACGATTTTATTGTTTTGTTTAACAACAAAACTTGCAGAGACCATGGATTTGTTGTGCTATGTAAGTTAATACTCACTGATGACCAGACTGCTATTTTATTTGCAACAGTTCCAAGAATGAAATTATCTTTTAGACTCTGCAAGCTATACAGAATTTCCCCAGTGGGGCAATGCCAAAATTTAAAAGAATAGTGACAATAATTCTCTTTATTTGCTTTTATCTATCTTTTTTATTGTCTGTGTCTGTTCTGTATGTCTTACTGCTTGCTTTGCAAGCAAGCTTAAGCTTTGAGAGAATTTTTTACCAAATCTGAAAAGGTACTTTGTGATGGCCACATCTGAAGTCCAGCAGGTGAACAGCTGGTGTCTCTTCCTTGTGCTACCCCAATATGGTGCTCATGAATTGTCGTAAAAGGAAACCATGAGGTTCTTTGGCAAAGAAGAGGCAGCAAGTGAGTGAGTGGTTGGGAGAGGAGCCAGGAAAGGAGCCCAAGAGATTTGGTTCTGTGATGTGCTGGGGATGAGCTCACCAAGCATCTGCAGCTAATGCACAAATCCTGAATGGCAGCGATAGTGCAGAGATCCAGTGAGATGAGATGCATTTTTGTAGGGATAGCAAGCACTAAAAGACATTAATAACAAAGAGGAGTAGAGCTGGGGCTGTGAGCTGCAAGCTTGTCCTCCCTCCCACAATGGCACATGTAAAATTGAGCTCACTCTTGAAATTGAACTATGGAGAAACTGGTTGGAAGGACATCTATAAGCTGTCTAGCCTGTCCTTCTGCTTGAAGAAGGACCATCGCCACTTTGTTTAGCCAACTCCTGAATGGGTGATCTCACAGCTTTCCAAGCCATAATTTGTGGCTATTGTTCCTTTTCTGTTATCTGGAAGAGTTTGGGTCTGTCATTTCATTGGTCTTTCCTTCAAATAGTTGTGAGCAGTTAGCATATTGTCCCTTGGCCACCTCTTTGCCCAACAAAAGAAACCTAAAAGCTCAAAACCCAAAAGCCCTTTCCACCACCTTTCACAGGCCACACGCTTCAGGTCCTTCACCTTCCTGGTAGCACTCCACTGGACCTTCATCTGTTCCTCCACTTCCCTCTTAAATTGAGGGGCCCAAAACTGGTTGCAGTACCTCAGATGTAGCTCCACAGCACCAAATATCTTCAACCACTGGTGAACCCAACCTCCCCTCCTGTTGATTCACACACACCTCTGCTTCTGGCCTGCTTCCTCTCTCCATTTTCCCAGTCTGATCCCTTTAAAATGGAGGTGAAAGAAATAGTAAAAACCCTGTTCTTTGTGAGACTTTCAGAACCAACCTATATATGCTGATTTTATTTCTGGAAGTTTATTTAAAAAAAAAAGTCACTGCCCCAGTGTCCATTCCTATTTTGGTCCTTAGACTTCATCTTTCAGCATAGACAGTTATGGGTTTATACAGCCACATGCTGAAACATCATCTGAAATCTTATTTGGGCATTTGTACTTTTTAGTAAGGACTGTGTAGAAGACTAGCAGAAAATTATCTTATGTCTTTAAATGCAGTGAAAATAGATTTTCATGGTGACATGTTCAACACTGAAATGTCTACAAGTAGCCCAAGTTTCTAGATTTGGGGACCTGTCAAAAGATGCTTTCCGTAGTGGTTCTGCTGCCCACATTTTAGGAGATGATGCCAAACTAAAAGATGAGTTTTATGGAATCTGCTTTGCATCAGCATGGTTGATCAGGGAGTTGCTGTCATTTTTGCTTACTCTGTCCAGTGTTTTCAAAGTCCTTCAAAACACAAAGACATTATTTTTGAACCAAAGGCTTCCTCCAAGGATAAAACACACTCTTGATAGGCTTCCTACATAGAGAGACTTATTAAATTAGGGACTAAATTTCTCTAAACCCAGTAGTTCAGTCTTTTAGAATACCTTGTAATTAAGTAAATATAGCCACTTGCTCCCACATACACCCAATTGAGTAGACTTTTACATCTGTATAAAAGCATTAAAATTTCTATAGTCTGTGTTATGAAAAAATGGAATTAATCTATATGATATAAAGCACCAGAGTATCAGGGCATCTGCAACATAGTTTCTATTATCACACCTCTTTGGATTTAAAGCAATATCCTCCACAAATACATGTTACATTGAAAGGCAAACTCAAATATCAAAGAGTTTTATACAGAAACTGAAGAGTCATTTACTAAGAGCTTATTTTGTTCTGGATTCAGATTTGAAATGCTGTTGTTAATTAACAGAATTATAATGTGTATGCCATTGTTTGTATTATCGCAAGGATGGGAACCCTTCATTTTTAAGTAATCTACTTATATATGTCATTTGCAATTGCATACAGAAAGCAAACTAATGCCTTTATTAAAGCTGATGAGACAACCTTATTTTAAAATGTCCCACAAAATTAAAATTAAAATTCCATTCAAAACTCAGAAGAAAATTGGATTTTTTGAACTGTCTCCTTTCGTTGTCTTTTGCATTTTGACATTTAGTCGGTAGTCATAGCAGCCAGTACGAGTGGTTGCGTAGCATAAAGACACACACATTTGGCTTTGGGTTAAGTATATTAAATACATGCGGATTGTTCAAAATCAACCAACAACTTATGTAAAGAAAGCTTTGTATGTATACATTTTTATGTATACACCTATATTTATAAACTAAATAATGAATGTTACTATGTGTTTCCTATTCAGACACTTTAAAATGGATTTTCTAGGCTGCATGAAATGATTAGTTTGAGGGGTATCTTCCACAGCCCTCACAGCAGCATATTGTCTCTAAAATGGATTTTCTTCATAATTATGGTGTGAAAATAATTGTAACAGGTTCTGCATTCAGTGAAATTATTCAGCAAGTAAGGAGTACTGGAATAATAACAGTAATTCCTGGAATATAAACATCAAAAGTCCAATGGTTTAGAAGTGGGCATGGTAGAGTTAGATAACAGTTGGACTTGATAATCTTAAGGATTTTTTCCAACCATAATGATTCTATGATTCTATGAACCCTACTTCAAATTATAATTGCATTTATCCCATATAATACAAACACAAATTTCTACTTTGCTGATTGCCCTCAGTATTTTCTTTACCTAAAGAAAAAAAAAAAAAGAAAAATCAGCTTGCAATTGAATTTGCTTGTTGTTTTCCGAGCCTTAAGTCATGACTAACTAATATTTTGGCTTTCATCAGTTCAAAGAACAATTTTTAAAATATTGGAAGACATCAAAGATACCTGCACTTTGGAATGACACAGGATATGTATTAATGAGGGCTGCAGTTACAACCCCTGTGTAAGTCACCGAAACCAAAAAAAGTCACATTTTCTATCTGACTTACAGTTCTATTAAAACCACATGCGAATCTTATCCCAGAAAAATGGCAAGGGTCAGATTCTCTGTTGGTAGAAACTGGTAGCAATGCAGCTTTGTTCTCTTGATTGAGGTGTTTCACAACAGCTGAGATTCCCTAAATGATGATAACAGAAAAAGTTGGATTCTTTACCCATTTATTCTTAATTGCCTGCTTTGCTGAAGCATTTTGGGCTGTTCCTTTTCTTGATGCTGTATCAATGTCTTGCTTTCAGAACATGTGGGTAATTCCTGAAACTTGTTCTGTTGAGAAGCTCAATATGGCTCTTAGAACAATTTGGCTGCAATCTTAATCCAAAGATGAGGAGGAAGGATTTCATAACATAATAGAAATAATACCAGCACAAGACCAGAAAGGATCTGCTGTGTCTATCGCATGAAAAGAAACAGTAGCAGAACTCTTATTTCAATTGCAAAGACTGACAAAATGCCAAGGTTATGTCATTACTATCTAGGCATGATATTAGACAGCTGCCATGGAATCAAATGACAGAATCAGAGAATGGCAGGGCTTGGAAGGGACCTCTGGAGATCATCCAGTCTAACCCCCTTGTTAAAGCAGGGTCACCTAGAGTAGATCATACAGGAACGTGTCCAGGCGCATTTTGAGTGTCTCCAGAGAAGGAGACTCCACAACCTCTCTGAGCAGCCTGTCCCAGTGCTCTGTCACCCTCACAGTGAATAAGATTTTCTTCATGTTTAAATTGAACCTCCTGTGTTCCAGTGGCCGTGAACTGGTGACATCCAATGTCAGTGGGTGATGCATGGCCCAGTGATGCATGGCCAGATGATGCAAGACCAGGAAGAGTTTGTTGAGCCTATATAAAGGGATCAGGGAGATGCAAAATTAAGTCAGTGGAAGCCTCTGAAGAGATCATTAGGAAAAACTGAATAAATGCCACCCACATGACTGAGGGTGAGATTCAGAAAAAATAAAAGAAATGCTGGCAGCCATGTCTGTCCTATGCTGTTCCAGTAACCCAGTCTTACTGTGCTAAAACAGAACCCACAGCACGATTCATACCTTGGGAAGATGCTGTTTGATCATGGCAGACTGTGTAACTATTGATGTTCTATTTCATCATACTTGATTTGCATCCTCACTCAAGGAGCTGGTTCACCAGCCAGGACCCCTACTGTCTGCCTCAGTCTGAAACAGAGAGCCTGCGCCAATAGAGGTGTCACTCATCCAGAAACCAGGAGACCTGTGTTCTTCGTGAAGCTTTCCTACAGAGTGGGTCTGTGACCTGAGACAGTTTTTTTCACCTCAGGGTCATTTTCCCCTCTGGCATCCATTGCCAGTCTTTCTTACTTACCCCATAAGCTCTTTGTCACAGGGCATTTGCATCCAACATGTTTGTACAGAAAGTAGTGCAGATCTCATCTGAGATGACCTTAAGAGTATGCTGGGAGATGTTAGCCATCTCCAATAGCCTAGTCACTGCTGGGTGCTCCAGGGGAAGTTAGTGTGCTCAGCACAAGGACTCAAAATTGCACTTCCCACTCAGTGCCTGGATCACCAGCAAGCAGAAAGCTGTAGGCACATTGCCATTGTGGTGGCTGGTACCTGCACGCCAGGGCTGTCAGGGGGAAAGCAGGCTGCTGCAGGCTCTGCAACTTCTGTCCTTCCAAGCTGTAACTCCTTCCACTCCACAGCTCACTTGTCACCTGAAGAAGTACCACCTCCTTTTCACATCCTTCCATGTTAGTGAAAATTCTGGACTGAAATATCTGGCTTTTTAAGCCATTTTGTATGTAACTTGTCTCAGAAGTAAAGGCATATAATGGCTTTCTGTGCTGGCAAAATGGTATGTCACAATCCTTCAGGCATATGATGAGAAGAAAAAGGGTTGCACACAGTGAGTGTTAAATCATGTAAAGCAAATCTGTCCATTCAGAAATTCCAAGGCTTAAGGTTCTGATCCTTAAATCATTCATATAAGACTCTGAGTGACTGCTCAGAGGATAGGGATTTTTCTTGAGAACAGGAAAATTAATGATATAATAATAAAGAATAATAACTTTTTTTGCTACTCTATCAGTAGTCCTAAATTAAAAGTAAAATTGAGGATTTTTCTATAAGACATGACAGAGCTTGCTACAATACCAATCAAAAGAGACTACTTTCCCTGTGTGCAGGTATGTAAAAAAACCCCAACAGTTCTCAAGCAGTAAGGTGAGCCAAGAGAGGAGGGTTATTTCCTTCTGGTGCAGCCACTATCGCTTATTCCTTTTTTTCCATCCAGTTCACATTTAGAAAAATCTCTTCAATTTACATCATCCCATAGCTGAATATCCAGTCTTTTGTGCTCCCACAGAATACAGGAGACAGCAGAATGGTTACAGGATGGAGCTGCCTTAAAAACTTGCAAACTATTCATCCTTACATGACTTTCACACTGTAGGTGAAGATAGTGTATCAGGAGCCATCTGTGGCTATGGTGGCCTCTTAGGAATGTAGGCATAGGTTCAGCATCTTAAACGTCAGCATCCTGGCAAAGTATCTGAAGAACAAGTGTAGAACTTCTCACTGCAAAAAATTAAGTAGTTGTTTTCAGTTAACTAGCAGGGAATAAAGCTGTTTTAGGAGTACTGTAGCCTTTGAGTTTACTCCTCTCCATTGTCTTCAAAGTCTGTTTCAGTAGCTCACATCATTTCCTACATAAAAAGCTCTACGGGAAGAAAACTGGGAGAAGAGAGAGCAAATGTGGAGGTAGGGAGGGAAATACGGGGCGGATGCCTTGAAAAATTGCAAAGACAAGGTGGTCCTTTAAGAAGGAGGTCTTCTTCCTCTGGGAAAAAAATCTCTGGAATTTTTGTTTTCACCGTTCTGGGCCCCTCAGTTCAAGAAGGACAGGGAACTGCTGGAGAGAGTACAGCGTAGGGCTACAAAGATGATCAAGGGAGTGGAGCATCTCCCTTATGAGGAGCGGCTGAGGGAGCTGGGTCTCTTTAGTTTGCAGAAGAGGAGACTGAGGGGAGACCTCATTCATGCTTATAAATATTTAAAGGGTGAGTGTCACGAGGATGGAGCCAGGCTCTTCTCGGTGACAAACAATGATAGGACAAGGGGTAATGGGCACAAGCTGGAACACAGGAGGTTCCACTTAAATTTGAGAAGAAACTTCTTCTCAGTGAGGGTGACAGAGCACTGGAACAGGCTGCCCAGAGAGGTTGTGGAGTCTCCTTCTCTGGAGACATTCAAAACCCACCTGGACGCCTTCCTGTGCAACCTCATCTAGGTGTTCCTGCTCCGGCAGGGGGATTGGACTAGATGATCTTTTGAGGTCCCTTCCAATCCCTAACATTCTGTGATTCTGTGATGCTGTGAAGTTCCCTGAAGTTCAGATGGATTTCAGGAAGGCTGCAGACCACTGTATTAGCATTGGGCTCCCTTGCCTTCTCCTCAGTCCTGTAGGGCTGCTGGAACTGAGCTACCCAGAGCTTCCTCACACTGATGCGATGCACTGGCTCTCCAAAGGGTTGACCCACAAAAGAGTGTAGCATCTGGCTCTGCCACTGCTATGGACTAGTTTCTGCAGAGCTGGAGAAGGAAGAGAAATTTACCCACAGCTTCATTGTCTTTCCCTGTTTCCACCAGCATGTAATGTCATGAGGCTATCAGGGCCCTGCTCACTCTGACAGGCTGTGGGCAGGCACACATCTGTGTTCCTTCCACACACTGGAAAGAAATGTGTGCGTTTTACATTTCTGTAAACAGACAGTACAAGCTGGCCCAAGACTCCCTAATAGGAGTCTGCATCACTGTTTGTTTCTAGTAACCATGACAAGATTTTTTTTTCCAAATTCAGAAAAAAACCCCTCCATTAAAATCTCATTTTGACAATGTGGTTGCATTAGCCTCACAAGATAGTCCTATTAACTCATGTCACAGATGACTGTAATAGCAGAGTTCAGTAAATGGATTTTCTCATTGCTTCAGCAGTGAAAAATTGCATAAATTGAAATACTACAAAATAGTAACTTCACATCTTAATATTCTGACATCAGAAAATAAAGTGAGCAAAGACATTTTAATCCAATCAAATGCATTAAGTAAATATGGAATCTGGAGTAGTCCATTTTAGTCCAAAAATCCATAGTAATGAATCAGTCGGACTTGTGCCACTCTCCAGTCTGCATGTTTGTGTGAGTTTGTGTCTGCATGCTATAGATGCAAGAAAATCATTATTGAGTATTTTCTGCGTGAGCAAACAGTTACTTGGGTATTACTTGGGATGGGTTTTATGAATGGCACTGATGCTCAATTCCATCCCAAACCATTTCAAATCTGCTTGTTAAAAGGATCTCTTATTGGAAAGAACAGAATTGTTAATACCTCTGCTGAAACCTAGGTAGCTTTAGTGACCCCAGAACAGTCATGAGGTTTATAGAAATTAATGCCTAAAACTCTTAGTTGTCACAAAAACAGATTAGATCTGTCCAAGTTCTTTCTTCCTAATTTTCAGGACATATGCTAGGAAATGCTAGAGTTGGTGTCGACAGAGGAAACTAGTAATTCACAATTTATTTTCCTCTTTTTCTGTTTCTTGTTTCCTTTTCATAGTATATGCTTGCTCTACGGCCTAGATACAGAAATATCACAAGGTTCAGGGACAGGGGACGTGACCAAAACTCTGTACTGCATTGCAGTATACAAAGAGTGCAGTTTTAAAGACTTGGTCACAAAAGAATGGCCCCAAGTGAGTGAGGGTCCTGTGCCACTTTTCCCACCAGTGAAACATGAGCGCTACAGAGGCACTTCTGTCCAGCTCATCTTGAATGCCTTTGCTTTGAGCCTGTGAGCCATTAGTACAATTTAAACAGTCTAATTTTCATTGAGAAAACTGGACAAGTACACATGTACTTGTTGCAAGATGGACTCACACCAAATACTGTTGAGCAGTGTTTTGCACATGGAAAGGCAGACACAAAATAAACCCCACCTGTGTGAACCACCAAAATGAGACACTCATGAATGAGTGTGAGATGGATAAGATGTATTCACTGCAGGGACTTTTGCTTTGATTCCTTCCATCACTGGTGACTCCATAAGCCTGTAAATATCTTTAGGTTTTCTGACAACAGAGAAAGATTCATTGGCCTTAAGACAACCTAATTTGTTTATCCTAGATACCTCTTTTGGAATGGTACCAGTCACTCTCTGGTGGTGCTTATCTCTCCACTGACTAAATAGAAAGCTTTCATGACTGCTGCAAACTTGCTGTCTTAAATATTAGATGGCCAGCATTGATTAAAGTGAATCTCAGACTCCTGCATCTCAGATGAGTGCCAAAAATCATATGTAGAATCCCTGTCACTCATGCTCCATCTTGAATCTCACTTCTCCCAGTCCCACGTACTAGTCCCAATACTAGTTCACCCCTTTACCAGCTTTCTTGAAATACCTCACCAGCTATGGAGAAACAATTTCAGTTATGATCAAATAACACCATTTAGTTTGATAGAAAAGGATGCAGCACACAACTAAAATGGTTTATTAAAAAAAAACACTGGCCAACAGAGTGTGCCTGCTGGTGTTCACAAAATGACATGGCTTTTTGTGAACTAAAGCATTGTCTTGACAAACCAAAATCTCTACCACTTCAAAGAGAGCATTAACAAAGGGAAATTTGTAACAAACTGCTTTGTCAGTAACATCCATGAGAAATCAGTGTAAATGATGGCTGTGGTAGGTCTTCCGTACCTTGCGTTTCATGTTTCACCTAATCTTATTTCTTACTCCTGCAGTCTCTTCCGAAGCAGAAAACAAAGGAGGATTTCAGTTCAGACTCAGCTGACTGTCTCACAGGTGCCTGGCAAGGGAACACAGGGCTTGTTATGGGTTGCACACTTTGGCCACAGACAGCGTGCCAGTTTCTGTTCCCTTCCTGGTGTGCAGAACTTCAGGAGCTAGTTGGCTAGTGGAACTTGAAGTGTCAGAAATCAATTACACTTTATTATATGCAGACTGGATTCAGTAAGGCAAAAAGAATCAACAAATTTGTCTTCATCAGATGTTAATCATAAGTAACATTTACACTTATCTCTCTGCTTTCATGTGTTAAAAATAGTCTTGCTTATGAATAATGGTCTTTGCTGTGACACAGCAAACTGTCCTAGCTGTGTTTTGCCAAGGAACAAAATGTGACCCAAATTGCCCATGGCTCATCAGTCAGGACAGATTTTCATTTTACAGTGTAAACTGTAAAAAATTCCCTATAGCTATGGGATAAGAGATGAGAACAGACAGGATGGTTTTAGCAGTGTTATCTCTAATCTTCCTATTTCTCCCAGCAACAAATAAGTGATTGCTGTATATGAATAAGCATATTATTTGAGATCAGGAGAGCACTTTCAAAGAGAATCATCAAAACACCCCGTCTGACCATTTGGTTCACACTGCAGAGCAGTCTGAGAGTGCACAAACTGGTTTACTTGATAGGTAATGAACCTGGAAGATGTGCATTAGCAGTGCATCTACTCTGCTCCAGGCGCTAAAAGTTGTTCAGACCATGGGACCAAACTAGTCTAAAGAAGAGACTCCCAAAATATATACAGCATTGGCATGAAGTCCTTAGAAGTGCTGTCCCCTTAGAAGTGGTGTCCTCCAGAGATCCAGTCCTGCATTGCTTCTCTGCGTGCTCCTGCAGACATAGCACTGGCACCTTTGAAAGCCTGTGGGAGATCTGACCTGGACCAGCAAGTAAAGAGCCCACAGAGAGAGAGCAGGGAACACAAGGAGTGGCTTCACAGTTTCTAAAGATAGCTGTTAAAAAATATCAGAAGAAGATTGAGCAAATGGTGAGATCAGCTTAAAACAATGATACTAAGGTGCATTTGGGATTCATACCAAAAAAATTCATGCAATCTTGAGTTTCAAACTTATCTGAATTTCTTCTTCTCGGAAACTGTTAATGCTTTTAGGGGCAGTAGATAATATTTCCAAGGCTTTCTCTGCAACACTGAATATGGTGAATTTATTTTCAGAAAATAGCTGAAGTTCTGAAATAATCACACAGATTCAGAATTTAAGAAGACCTGTAAATACTAGGATATTCACAGCAAAACTCCAAGAATTGCTAGTTCTGAAATCCCTTCTGGTTTTAGCAAAAATCAGTGTTTTGCTTCTGCCCAACTTTGAAGCATTTAATGCATCTGAACACTTAAATTTTGCTGCATATCACTGAGAAGATTCTGTTGCTGTCTTTTGTCAACATTGTTCTTTCCTAGCAATTTCCCTATCAAAGATTTTGTAGTATTACGATTACCATCATTTACTTTCCTTCATTTAACTTGCACAGTTAATGGAATGATATGTACCCTACATGACTGCACAAGGAGCTATATAATTAGCAAGCCAGTTGAAAAACATTTGGAAAATAAATTTGGTTGCAATCACTGCTTGTCTTCAAGGGTTTTTAAAAGCTCCACTGTAAGACAGATGATTTTTGTGCTTATTTTGGTTAACACAAGAGGTCCTATGCAGATTGCATAAATGCTGTGCTGTTGGCTTTCTGGCCTAAGTGTTCTGCTTTTTTTTAATGTATGGCAGTATACAAAAGGACAACTGAGCAAAGCAGAGCTTCTGCTACTCAGTGCTGACAAAAAGCTGTTCTTTGCCTGGTGTTGGTCACCTGAAGAGTTGTGTAGGTCTTCAGTTCTTTTGAGGCCCTCAGCCCTTGCCTCCAACAGGAAAACCAGTACTTGTCACACATCAGGAATACGATGCATTGCATGGCCTCCCCATGGTAGTTCGAGGCAGAGTAGGATGCCTTTCCCATCCTCTCATGTATCATCCACCTGTTGTTCGGTTCCCGGGGTTGCAGCAGCCTCCAGAACTTTGCTTGAGTGTTGAACACAAGTTCCAACTATGGTTGAAGGACTTTCTAGGGCAAATGGAGTCTAAATCAATACCATGCAAAAAGAAAATGTAATGCTTGTAAAGCATGGAAAGTCACCCTAACTCTGTTAGTGGCCAGAATGAAATAGGCCAATCATTTAGCCAGTGTGGTTTCAGTGCAGCTATTGTGCTGAAAGGAAAGAGAGCTGAGCATGTTCTTATCTTTCTCCAGCCATGTTTTGCAGATGAGAAGCTGGGAGGACAAACACCTTCTTCTAATTATTTTAAATGCTGTTAGAAAACAAGACATATTCAATGTCAAGCAAAGATAAAAATCAGAAAGTCCCAAAGGCAGGATTCCTAGGACACTGCTTTGCATGTCTCTTTCTACAAAGGTATTTCAAGGCATACATTGTAGCAGTGATTCAGCAGCCCTTGTAAAAGAGCATGTGGCTTTTAGCTTGTGTCAGCAATGGCCGTGTCTTTAACATGCAGCCCAGCATTCGTTTCCTGTATGTTTAGCAGCCTCACAGACAGCAGGCAAGGTCTCATGGGTGCCCACAACCTCCCTGTGGAAAAGGATGCAATTTTGGTGGTGTGGACATCCAGCTGGGCAAGCCCTCCACAAAGGGCAGTCAGGACAACCACACCTGTGTACTTAGAATTATGCACATGGTTAAATGCTTCGTTGGATGGAGGCCTAAGTGAATATATCTTTATGATTGACTATTAAGAGTCTTCGGTTGGACATGATTTGTCTCTTCAGAGGATTTTTGAGTTATTCCTTGCAAGTTGGCACCTATGTTTCAAACCAAATACTTGTCAAGTCCAAGCTTTCTTGACAACCTCAGTTCACAGAAAGCAAAATCTTCAGTACACTCTTGACCTGAGATGCTGGCTTTCATCAGTGGTTTCTGTAAAGCTCTATGTCCTTTAGGTGGGTTATCTAGTGTCCATGATTAGAGAGCCCTATACAAAGCATAATTAGATTAATTAATCATCCACTAGCAGCTAGAAATACATTCCTGAAATGTTGGATCATTCAAATACAACCATAGTGAGCAATACCCAAAGGATCTCAAGCCCTCATCAACCTCAGGGGCCTTTCTGAGCAGGAAAAACAAAATAAGAAAGCAGAAGAGCATCCATGAGAAAGGCTGAATGAAGATTCCATGTATAGCCACAATTTGAAGATAAAAGGGCTGTCTGATTTTCCTTTAGTAACATGAAGAATTAATTTGGTCTAATCTGTTAAGTACAATATTTTCAGCCGCAGTTAGAGTTTAAGCCATATTATCACGTGATGGCAGCAAATGTGTGTCTGCCTCTGTAGATATGATTTTGATAGTAGCAGAGATTTGTGTATGCTAAGATGAACTTTGAAGCAACCCTCCCCCAACATATATAGTTTATGCAGTGTGGGCAGTGGCTATGGTAGTGCCCCAGGACCCAGGAGAGCTGGCTGTAGTCTGGGTTCTGTCATTAACTTGCCAAATGACCAGATACAAGAATATTTTCCTACTTACAAGCTGAGATGATAGCAATTAGAAAGGATGAATGCAGAGCATTGTATAATGGTTAGGTATTGGCATCACCATTTCTAGACCAGCTCCTCCTCAGTCCATGACTGGGGTCTATAGGCATTACAAAGTCAGTAAAGGCAACACCATAAAGGTAAATTGCAAGGGTATGTATTGCAACAGCTGATATAAAGTAGACCTGAGTATGGAAGCAGCATATTTTGGCCAGTAAGTGAGGAAGATAAAGCTTTGTTTTAAGTAGTTACGCATATTAAGGATATTATCCAGAAGATTTGATAAATGTATCCTCATTTCTGGTTTTATTTTTAATTATCTGGATGACATTTTCATTTGTAACAGATAATGTCTTTAGCATCTGCCTATGGCAACACATGGGCAGCATTTCAGAGCTGTTCTCAATTGCATTTGGATACGTCAGAGAATTTGTAAGAGCTTCATGTCTCTCCACCTGCCAGGAGAGAGTGGAGTCATGGCAGTCTTCCAGTGCTAAATACATTTCCTGGTAGTCAGATTCACTTTCTATAAACCAAAGAGGACTGTCTGCATTATGCCCAAAGCTGACGTCATGTAAGAGATCAGAAGCAGTCTCTGCAGTGCTGAGCATCTCACATGTGATTTGATAAAGGCTCACTATTCAGAAGAAATTGTTGAAAGTAAATATTCTAGCAAAATCTGCCAGGTGGACGACAGAGCAGATCTGCTGGTCCCCAGCCAGTCGGCTCAGCTAGAGGTTCACAAAGGAGGAGCTGGGGAAGTGAAGCATGCTAACAAGATCTCTTGTTTCAGCTTACAAGGAAAAGATGAAGGAGCTGTCCATGCTCTCTCTGATCTGCTCCTGTTTTTACCCAGAACCTCGCAACATGAACATCTATAAATATGATGGTGAGTGACTTTCATTTGAAATCATCCTGCAGGTCAGATAATGTGCTGCTGTTGGGGAATGACTCAGTTCACCATCCTAGTCCATAGTGATAGTCAGTAGATATTTTGCTGATTTAACAATTTATTTGCTGTTTTGGCTATTACTTTCTACTGATTGTGCATTACACATGATGCTGGATATTGTTCCTAGTAGCAGCTAACTAAACTCTTAAAGCTAACCCTTTCTCATACTGAGCTGTACTTTTCCTTACTTACCCATTTGAGAATTACAGGTCTTCACAGCTGACATAATTCCCAAGGAAACATAGAAAAGATGAAAGCATGCTTAAAAAATTAATCAGCTTGGACACTGCTCGCAGGGGGTGGGAAACGACACAGAACCCCAATAAGCTTCCAAAACTGCTGTAAATTTTTTATCTTTATGAGATTAAGGTATAATTAAGCTATTACAGATAAAATGGAATGTACTTCTCCTGAGAACAGTTTTCAGCCCATAATCTGCCATTCCATTTAAAATGCCCACGGCAAAGACGCTAAATCTTTTGTCTGTGCTTCTGATCCTATAGTAATATCTGTGCTGCTTCTCTCCTCAGTACCACTGAGGTATTGAAGGGCTTTCTTACTGTTTCTCATTTTTTTGCGCAGACATGGAAGTGAAACAAATCAACAAACGTGCCTCAGGCCAGGCCTTTGAACTGATCCTAAAGCCACCATCTCCGGTCTCAGAAGCGCCACGAACTTTAGCTTCTCCAAAGAAGAAAGAGCTCTCTCTTGAGGAGATCCAGAAAAAGCTGGAGGCTGCAGAGGAGAGGAGAAAGGTATGTTTCCTTATAAAAATGCTAGTAATTAGACCTGACTTAGCACACGGTATAACAGCCAAGTTTCCTGTCCATTTGTATGTTTTCCATTGCCATCACTGACTCACAGTGGTCTGCACGGACAATAATTACTTACCTGTTTAAAGAAACAAGTGAGTTTCTTTTCTTTTAGCAGCTTGCAGACAAACCTTACTGGTTTTGATGCCTGAGAAGTATGTGTCACAAAATACAGAAAGCTTTAGACAGGAGGCCCAAGTGAGTTCAAACACCTGTGCTTACTCTGTGAGTGTGAGTGGTTCATTCAAAGCATCTGTAACAGAAAACAGTGTAATTCTGGTGTCTTAAGTTAAAATATGGGTGTGCAATTCAAAAGCTACTGTCTGGCCCACCAAATCCTTGTTGTGCCCATGTAAATTACTCACAAGGCCTGCTGAGGCAGCTAAAATGTCTTATTTATGCAGTATAGAGGCATGTCAGCCCTGAATAAAGAGGGTTCTGGATCATTCACCACACACTTGAATGAAGACACTAGCATAGCACAGCCACCAAGAGAGACATTTATAGCAGACAGTATCAATAGTGCTGGAAGTTGGCCTTGTTGGGTTATCTACAGACTGTGTCTTCTCTTCTTTATGACCTTACTCATAATTGTAAAACCCTGTTTCATAATCAGTAAGTTTGTCACACAGGGTTTGGAAGGGTTGTTACACCTTCTTCACAAAGGTTAGCACAAATGCAGGGTGCATGCAGCAGGAAGTCCAAGTTAATTGCTTATTTGGCTTTCATAATGACTGATGTGCTGAAGAGGTTTTTATTTGCTCTGTCAGAGCTAGCTCACATTGCTTGTTTTTCTGCAGAAGATAAAAGGCCAAATTCCAGATCAGGTAAGTTGTTGTATGACAGGCAAAGCCAGTGAGAGGCTCATCATAGCCAGCCTGCATTGCCAGTCTGAAAATTAGCAGTGTTCTCTGTGGGCCCAGTGTTGCACAATTTCAGGAAAGTCATGGCTGCCTGCAATGCCCACAGAAAACTCAAGATGTGGTAATATATTGACCTGGTTAATCCATGTTTCCTTTGGCTATGGCACAAAATGAGACCCACAGAAGCCAGAGAAGCCTCAGGATCCGTAAAAGAACTTTCTGTGTCCTTCAACCAGGTGATCAATATTATTGGAGTCAGAAATTCCTTCCACCTGCTCATGGAGTCCCTGGTAGAGGGTATTGGAAAATGAAACAAGCTTAGATGTCTCTAAGCCTTTCATTTATCTCTTGAAGAATGTGATTTGTTATTGAAACTGATGTTTACACAATCGTTTCCAGATACGGGCAAAAACACTTGCAGAAGTCCAGGGACAGCGGATATGCCACACATGGAGTAGCTCCAACAAAAGCAGCTCCATTTTCCTTTCACTCCTGCCAGACCAGATCAGGGTCTCTTCTGAGAAAACCAATGGAACGATTACACTGGTGTTTAGTGAGGTGTGAGTCCATTGAAGTCAGTAGATCTGGATTACTGGCAGGTCCTTAAAACCTGGCCCTCAGTTCTGACTTGCAGTGAAACCTGACTATTCTGGACCTCTAATGTTGCCATGGGCGGCTTTTTCAATGACAAAGGCTGGGCTGCATGGGGGCTTGTCTGGCAGCATTTCATAGTAATGCTATTAAAAACTCATGTAGCTAGAAATCTATATCCAACAGCATGAAAGTTAAAAAATATGACTGTTATCCTGCATTCTTTGTTGTTCTAACCACTAAGGATGAGCCCGATTCAATTTCATCGCAATACAAAGCCATTAAAAGGATTTAATTACATACGATTTCTCTCCCATAATCCAAAGTCTAGTAGAAATGCATGGCCCTTTAGTGTTCCATTTTTATGCTCATAAGTTGAACATGTGAAATAATGATACATAATTTGACATATGGCTCTTGAAGCCTGTACATAAAGGGTAATAATAGCTGAACATTCAAGGCCAATGGGTAAAAATTGATAAATGTTAAAGATTCTGTAAGAAATAAACTTCTGCTGCATACGATGTCACTGTGCTCTAATTTCTTAAGTGGGAAGGATGAAAAAGCTTTCTGATTATCCACCAAGGTGAGAAAATATAGCACATATATGCCAAGGAAATAATGGGATAATAACGACATGCTGTAAAGAGGATTCTATAAATGGAAAGGACAAATGGGTCTGGCTGTGTGGTGCAAAAAGAAAAAATGCCTCAGGTGAAATTCTCAGTATGATCTGAGACTATGAGGTCATGACTGTCAAGTGAGGTGGAGAAAAAGGGTGAGAAAAGGAAAGAGCCCTGTAAAAGCTTATAAGGGAATGAACAAGAACGATAAACAGGAAACAGCATAAGCAAGAGACTGCTGAAGTGCATGTATTGCTGTAGATGTTCTCATGAGTTTGAAAATGTATTAATGAACTCTGCCTAATTAAACGAGCAGAACCTAATTCCTAAACAGTGTGAAATTAATTTGTATTTTTTCTGAAAAGGCAATTCTCATCCATTAGTTATACTTGGTTTTAATTAGAACTGTGCTGGAAGGACACAATCTAAAACGGTCATGCCTGGCAGCTGCTGTATTTAGACTGAAAAGTATGATAACAAACTGTCATGCTGGGTGCCAGAAAAAGTCTGCCTGGTTTGTCTACCGACAGAAAGTGGAAGATGCTTAGGGAAAATGTAGACAAAATTGGGCAAATCTGTCCGGTCCTTTCCTTGACAGATAGATAGACAGACAGACAGACAGACAGATAGATAGACACCTAGCTTTCAGAAGTCACCAAGTTAAATATTTTCTGATCCAGACGTTGCATTCATATAATCATTTCCTGCAAGGTAGTTCCCTATCAATTTTGCAATTATCTTTTTAAAATAAATAATATTTTAATAATCTCTAAATAGTCTGTGATAACAAATATAGCTTGATTAAACAGTACATGAAAAGGTAATTTTCTCTCTCTTTTTTGAAATTGCTGTCTGATTATTTCATTGAGTGTTTCTTTCCATTTGGATTGTGTGAAACAGAATATAATTGTTCCTATTCATCTTCCCATTACCGTTCATGACTTTGTAGAGTTCTATCTTATCTTTCATCTGTTGTCTCTTTTCAAGCTGAAAAGTGGACTATTTAATTTGTCTTCTTACGGAAGATTTTTTTTCCTCTGATTGCTTTTTTATCCTTCTCTGCACTATACTCTTTTTCAGGCCAAAAATGAAGGCAATAGTTGAGATGTGAGAGCACCAGGGATTTTAACAGTGATGTAATGAAGTTTTTTTCTCGTTCTTCATTCCTTTC
Source organism: Mesitornis unicolor (assembly GCF_000695765.1). NCBI lineage: Eukaryota > Metazoa > Chordata > Aves > Mesitornithiformes > Mesitornithidae > Mesitornis > Mesitornis unicolor. The sequence goes on along the minus strand of NW_010189440.1, from coordinate 32,140 downwards.
CCAGCAATGTCTGCTGCAATGCTAATGTGGAAGGTCTTGTCTATTAAAATAACTTGGTTATATGTTCATTCAAAATTAATATAGTACCAAGAGGAAGAAATGACAAGTGTCTGTATTGCTATCACTGATTACCAATTTATTGCATAATGAGTTTTTCTTTAGGAAGTAATGAACAGTAATGAAATCAATGAAATGAAATCTCTGGGACATTCAATTTATATTTCCCACTACGAATATGCATAATATCAGGCTTCTTAATTGCTGCCATTTCATTCTGTGTCCACATCTTTACTTGAGTATTTGTACAGACACACTTCACAGATTGAGTCTTTGGGGCATATCATCATTTTGGTGTGTGAAAGCAGATTGCTAGGACAAATGCATATTCATTTCACATACAGTCATGTCCTTTTACTAAAACAAATACTCTGGCACAAAGAAGCAATAGTGCTAATGTGTGTACAAGTGGAATCTTGTGTTAGCAAGGCAGAAGCAATGGCAAATGTGTGCTTTACCACACAGTACAGCACACTGTTGGGAGAAAATGCTTCTCCAAGGTGGAGAAGGTGGTGGAGCTTCCTCCTAGACATTGCATGGGACCTATAAAACTGCTGCTTCAGGTGGGAGGAGAGACAAAGAAGGGATTGGCACTTCTGTGGCAAAAGTGGAGCTTGCTCTTCCAACTCATTCCGGCTCCCCTCTTTGATTTCTCACCAAATTTGTAAGTGACCAGGCTTACATGGAAAAATCCTAACCTTAATTCCTTCTCCTGAGAACATCACTACTTCAGGTCACCTGTTTTTCTGATTAATACCTAGGATTCACCTTGGCATTTACATTGCAGTAGGAACCTCTAAACCTGTCTTCACATTCTGCTTCATTAATAGTGTCTCTCACATGCACAATCCACTGAAGAACACCAAGGTTAATGCAGCAGCTTCTGCTGAACAATGTAATTTTAAAAAATCCAGCCTGTGAATGAATGTGTTACAAGAGTGGAGTTCTTATGACTGTGAGTGTGCCTCATACATCCTAGTAACTGAGATAGTCAACTGAGTCTATTCATGCTGAAGATCCCAGTTTAAAAGCACTTGTCTGAGCCCATTTCTTGCTTAAAAGCTTTAATTTTGTCTCTGCATAAATGACCTCAGTATTTGGATGTTCATCTCAAAAATAGATAAATGTGAGAAAATAAAGCGCCTGTTACTCAGATAAAAATTATTTGCTTCCTGTGAGTAACAATTAAAAAATACATGTATCTTCAAAGCCAGTTTCCATAAATAATTTTGCTCATAAAGTGTTTAGTTGTCTGCATCTATTTCTGGCCAGCTACATAGGAGATGTGGATTTCCTTTTGAAGGACTCATCTCTGAAACCTGGGGTTGCATGTGATCCTTTAGAAATATGCCATAAATGTCATAGGAGTTTGCCTCCATTAGCCATCTTTTTGGCTGAGTAGTTCATTTCTAGGAGCAAAGGTATCTGTACCAGGAATGTTTTGCAATATTTTTATTCCTCCATACCTAGCATTAGAGGCTGCATTTGCAGCTGCATTGATTATGCTTTGTCATATTTAAGAAGTCTTCTGGATATTCCCCCTTGAGTATAGCCTTTTGCTTTCCACCATTTCAGATCTTTCTCTCCTTATTAATCTTCTTTATCTTTCATCCCATTTCCAGCCTTTTTTACTCATTTTCTCACAATAGCCATACGAGAAACACTTGCCGTAAGCCATTTACAAGTGTGTTAGAACATGGACTATCAAGGGTTTGAGAATATCCTTTCCAGCACTTCAAACAATACAAAGTTGAAAATAAACTTGGAACAAAAACTTCCTAGGTGTGTTGGAATCCTGTATCGAGGCTGTGGGAGCCCAAACACAGCAGCTAAAAGCCAACACAAACAACAAAGGGAGTCTATAAATCCCAGCCCCAGTAGGTAGCTGGGCTTATTCATTCAGCTGTTTCTGGATGAGCGGTAGACTTTGAACAGACAGGGTGGCCAAGTGCTTTTGCCAAATGTGTTGGAAACAGAAAATTGTTTAACAATCCAGTACAAAAACATACTAGCTGCCTTCCAAAATTATCGTAAGGGGATTTCAGAAATGGTCTGAACACCAGGGAAACAGGCAGACTCACAGCTGGGGTAACACAGCATTAGAAGAGACACATCAGTCTAAATGAGACTCTACCCTGTGGGTGTTTTGTGGCAGGGAGGGGGGATCCCTTTATTTTGAACCAATCCTGGGTACCTTGAGCATTTTGAGTGAGGAAAAGAAATGCTGTTTAAGGCATATTGTAAAGGAAAATTGTTTGAAGGGTGTGCAGCCTGTTCCTGAAGCCTGGTTTAGCTGTTGTTCAGGCTCTTACTGGTGCCAACACAATTTGCATCCAGTAAATACTGAGTTAGAGTACAAGGGTTTTCTTCATTATCACGCATTAGTGGGCAAATTACTTTTGAATGTGTTGTCTGTCAGTGTAGCCTCCAGGACTATGTGTACTTTGATATGGAATTCTAATTTTTCACTATTCTCCTGGATTTATGATAAGAAGAAGTAGTTCCAGAAGGTAAAGGATTTGAATGGAAGAAAACAAATCCTAAAAAATAGGCAAGTGCCCCAAAGTCTCAAAGGCATTTTGTTGCTAACCATTGAAAGCCAATGTTCTTTTAAAAAATGCTGTTTATACGCACAGTCTAAATACTACTTTTTATCATAATGTCTCCATGGGCCCTGGATATGTCCTTGGAGATGTCTGTTTACCAAATATGAAAATTCTTGGTTTTAAAACACATTACACGTACATATTAAAACATCATGAAATGTTAGCTTTCCAAATTAACAAGTCACTTCTTAAGCGTTTCATGGGAAAGAACTTTACAATTAGCAATATAGTATCTTTTCCATTCAAACTTGAAACAGGAAGTGAAGTAGATTCTTAGATTATCAAAGTTGTGTTTCTATCATTTAAGCAAAGCATTCACAAAATTCATACCAGCAACCAAGATTTAATTATGATAACATTTCCAATAGTAGATGAAAGGTTGACATTGCATAGTAAATTAAACAGAAAGTGCAGAATAACTTCACAAGCACTGGTCTAACTAAGTCACTAAGCTGGTCCAAAAAAAGGAAAACAAGATGAAGATGTTTAATTATTTCAGTTTTACATTATATAAAATCTTTCAATATAACTTTTTTATGTTTTGAAATAGCCCACATTTAAAGAAATGTTAAATACAAAGTATGTGAAATCAAATATTTTACTTCAAAATAACTTACTTTTATTATATGATTATTAAAACTATTGATGTTTTTGTTAAACATATGTGGCTTTTATGATTTTTCAATTAGTCTTTGGCTCATTCTCCACCAACAAAACTCCCTCTGCTTTTGGTTATGCCTGTCCGGAGGCTTTTTGTTCCCATTTGCAACATCTTTTGGCCTGCACAGCAGCTATTTTCTCCAGCTCAGAGATCTGAAAAATGCCCGCTGTTACTCTCTATTCAGCATCTGCTGTAATGGAGATAAGAGCAGGGAGGAGCATTTGTAAGGCACCAGCCATTTCGGGAGACCATTCCCACCAGCATATGCTCCAGGGAACGCAGTATGGGAAATGAGCCCTTAAGTGCAACCAGGCCAGAGGTGAAAGCAAATGCATTAAGTGGCCAAGATGGATGAAAGGAGCTTTTTCCTCTGATCTCAAGCAAGCCATTACAGGCTTGCAAAGCCAGATACCCTGATGCCTTGCTACGAGATGTTGTGCTGGGCTTTTGCAGCCTTTTCTAGAATCCCCTTAATTTGCCTCATCAGTGCTTTTGGCTCTATGTGTCTCTTACCTTCGTTAAAATACTTGTTTTCTCCTCCTAGTTGGATCTCACTCACGTAAAAGCATTGCAGCCTTTTTCACTCCATTTAAAGCCACATGCTAGAATTTAATAGGATTCATTATCACTAATTGTAATTATTGGTTAAAGCCCTTAATTTAGGCCTTAAACTAATTCATTTTGACAAATAACAAGTGCATTGTGATCTGCACTGAAACGCACACTTAGCTTCCCAGAGCCATATTTCATTCCCTGATTCCTGTTTACTTCTTGTGCTCCCTCTAATTTATTTTATCCAAAAGCTTACAATGTTGTTTATCATTTCCAAATAACCCCTCTGAAACACATTGTCTTTTTGACTAGACTTGCCCGGAGGATGGGCCTAATGCTGCAAGTTTTTTGGCTTCTCTTCTAGGATTAGTGGTTTCACGTTAGTAATATGATTTAAAATAAATAACCAAGCTTCTGCTTCTGAGTAATGCATTTACAAAGAAGAATAATGCAATATTGTGCATAGGCTGCACCCATTTAATTCCTACCTGCAGTTTTAATCTTCTTTGCAAAATTTGAATCTTTAACTAAAAGATCTTTTTTTTTATTTTTTGGGGTGTTTTTTTATATAGAATAAAACCCCTTTTCGCCTTCCTAATCAGTCAGATAAAGCCAAATATAAATATCCTGGGAAAAAAACATTGTCTGAATTGATTTTGTCTGTCTTTCACAACAGAAAACTTAAAAGCCTGTCATTAGAAATTCAAGTACTCTAAAGGATAGTCCAGTCTAGGTGAAAAAATGGACCTCTCCTGTGTCGGCAGCCTCCTGTTTAACACTGAACATACCTTCAGCCCCCAATCCTATATCTCCACAAATAAAATACTCATAGCTAAAGGGCCACAGCTGTCAGAGGTTGAGCAACCGCTGCAGTAACCCATCAACCCAGGGCAGTGACACATGGCAGCATTTTTTGTTAACAAAAGTGCTTCGGACACTTCTCTGCTGCTGCCTCGGGCACATTCCTCATATTAGCCAGTGCCTCTAAGCCTCTGTTATCAAAGCTAATCTGGTTTATACACAAAAGTGTTTTTCTGCTCGACATGAGTATTTCATTTCAGCCCTGCGTCTCTCTGTTTCCAGTCCCAGGAGGCCCAGGTGCTGAAACATCTGGCAGAGAAGAGAGAACATGAGCGAGAAGTGCTTCAAAAGGCTTTGGAGGAGAACAATAACTTCAGCAAAATGGCAGAGGAAAAGCTGATACTGAAAATGGAACAGATCAAAGAAAACCGTGAAGCTAATTTAGCTGCTCTTATTGAACGTCTCCAAGAAAAGGTAACCACACCATCACTCCTTACCCTAGACTAGAAAGGAAAATCTGATCAGTATTTTGAAGAGATGTTGTGGGTAGCTTCTCTCTCAGTTGGTACACTTGAGCGATTTTTGAGACAGAGCCCCTGATGCCTATCTAAACCACCACCAAATTTGAAAAAGATCTATACACACATCTATACATCTATAACCACACAATCACAGAATGCTTGAGGTTGGAAGAGGCCTCTTTGGGTCCTCTTGTCTATCCCCCCTGCTCAAGCAGGGCCACCGAGAGTAGGTTGTCCAAGACCATGTCCAGATGACTTTTGGGTATCTCCAGAGATATCTCCACTGGCAACCTGTCACCTTGCACTGGCTCAGTCACCCTCACTCACACTGCAGAAGTGTTTCCTGAAGTTTCAGAGGAAGTGTCCTGTGTTTCAGTTTGTGCCCATTGCCTCTGGTTCTGTCACTGAGCACCACCAAAAAGAGTCTGGCTGTGTCCTCTTTCCACCCTCACTTCAGATATTTATGTAAGGTCTCCTCTGAGCCTTTGCTTCTCCAGGCTGAACTGTCCCAGCTCTCTCAGCCTTTCCTTATTGGAGAGACTGAGAGATGCTCCAGTTCCTTAATCTTCATGACTCTTTGCTGGACTGTCTCCAGAGAAAAGTTTATTTTCTAGCTTTTAAGAAGTGCTGTGAAGAAATAAAAGGTCACTTGTGGTTAGATTTTGACTTTTAAGAAAAGTCATTGAACAAATCAAACAGTTGTCCTGTGTCTGCAGTTCTTGGTTTCTCAGAGAAAGACACAAAAACATAGGAAAAAAAATCTTCCCTCTAGATCAAAAGGGGCCTGTTCTTCCACACTAAAAGAGAGTAAATCTTCTTTTGGAAATTTTTGGTACAGTCAGAGAAAACACATCACAGACCCTATCATGCAAGGACCAACTGTGGCATTCCCCAAAACAACCTTTTCACGCAAGAGAGGGAAACATGTGATTAAAGATTTAGAATGTTAAGAAAAAATTAATTAGTTCTGCATGAGTGATCACTTGTTTCTCTCAGTGATGAACTTTCTAATATGTTAGTAAATTGACTAATAAAAAGAAAATAGGTCCCAGTGGATTTCAGTAAGATCTTCTCCATAAGCACCTCTGCTGCTTTGTCAGAGACAGAAGTCTTGGAGGGTAGGAAGGAAAGAACAGAAACCGAAGGATGATGTTACAAGTGACTATGCAAATAGGATGATTCTTGAGCTTAAGAACTGTGCCCAGATTACTTGACATTTTTGCATTAGACTAGCTTGCAGGCACATATCCCAAAGCTTATAAAAGCAAAGGGAGAAGCCAATTAGCCATCCTTGAGGCACAAAAGGAAATGGGAAGGACAGCTGAAGCATCTCTTTGTCCTAGTTCAATGTTAACAGACTGTTAAGCCCGGTTTCCACAGCAATATTATGGCATAAGTGCATGAAATCCAAAGAAGGCTTATGAACAGAGATGACAATAACTCACTGGGGAACATCTGTACAGACCAGTAATTAAAAAATACGTAACTATACAGTTTTGCCAACAGAAAAGTGAACCCTGAATATTCAGGAAAAGAAGTAGTGAGATATCTGGGTCCAAACCTTCAAAAGTTACACAGAACTGTGGATACCCCAGTGTTTTGGTGTCTAGAAGTTCCTATAATCAAAGAAAACTTCTGTATACTGCAGTTGACAGGAGCAAGAAACAAGTCCCATATGATATCTAGCTTTCAGAATTACAGATTTTGTAAGAAACTGTGATTTACAGAGTCAATCGATGCAATAAGCTGTCTTGGTCATCCATAGTCCAGCTCAGACAACAGAAAGGTAACTGTTGACTTTAGTGATTTTCTGACCATAAAAGACCCTCTAATGCATGGAAATGTTTTATTCAGTGATCAAACACAAGAGGTAAAAATCCTATAGTTTGACAGTTGGAAGGAAAGAGTCATAAACCAAAAACCTTAAAACTCAGAAGCTGCCAAAAATAATGGTTTTATAAACACTCCAAGTAGAACAATCCTAAATTCATTTGACAGCTGTTGTTCTTTACTGCAGACTCATTTCCACAGAAATAACTCAATATACCACTGCTTTTGTGAAAGGGAAGACAACATGGCTGAAAGTGGACAGAAGGGTCTAGCACTGACTTTTGGTCCTTGCATCCATTCTCCATGGAGAGGAAGCTAGCTTTGTTGTTCAGTCTAAGGGGAAGTTTGAGATGTTCCCATGACCCATATGGTGGAACTAAATTCTTGGACCTTTATTTATGGTTCCTAAGTGCTACAGATAACATAGTAACTAACACTTCTTCTGCAGATAGTGTGCAAGCAATTAATTCAAACCTATATTTAGTTTAACACCTAGGAATTCAAAGGGCAAATGTGAGCACCTGTTACATTTTATGCTGCAAAAAACACCTTTGTGTGTGGGCTTTTAAAATGAAGCTCTATGAGGTGCTGAGGACTGTAAGGCTGTATCAGAGAAAAGACTGAGCTCCAGAGCATAGGCAGAATGTAAGTGTCCAACATGCCTCAGGCTGGTCTGGTGAATGACACCTCTCCTGAGTTGCATCCTTTAAAGATGGTTGTGCTCTGAAACAAGTTTTAGCACAATCATCAACCAAAACGGGTTGTTATCAGGAGCCTCCCCAGGCAGGCAGAATGAGAAAGAGGTTTGATTTTTCCCTTCTTCATGTTTTCCAGGAGAGGCATGCTGCAGAGGTCCGTAGAAACAAGGAGCTCCAGGTGGAACTGTCTGGCTGAAAACAGGAATGGTGGATGTGACCCAACCCCACCATTAGTAAACTCCCCCTGCCTATATTATTACGGATCATGCGATATCAGTATGGGAAATGTATGACATGGTTTAAAAAAAAAATCAAGAACTCAATAAAAAAACTTTAAAAAAGAAACAAAAATAAAAATAAAAACAATGCGGTCTCTTTGCAGAATGATTTGCTTGATGTTTAAAAAACTTGGATCTTATTTTGTAAATACTTACATTTTTGTTAAAAAATACAAGTATTGCATTATGCAAGTTATTTCATAATCTTACATGTCCTGTAACAGGCTTCTGATGTTGTCTATTTCCACTCGGTTGAACTTGCTGGGTCTGTTCATTCAAAGCACCTCATGTCTAATCCCATCCCCTGCGACTTTCATTCCAACCCACCACGAGGTCAGTAGTAGTTCTATGGTGCTAGAGACCAGTCATTGCCTAATAACCAAGACCGCTTCGCCATCGACAAGCTTTGTTGAAGCCGTGACTAGATCACAGGAATTGTGACTTCACCTTCAGCTCTCCAAGACAAAAGGCTCTTAAAATGTAGTTTCTTGCGCTACAGGACTCTGTAGTGGGCTATATAATTGAGGTTAAACCACCACATGCACTACTTGTTGCTTCTGCTTTCTGGGGCAAGAGGCAACAAATACAGCTGTGACACAGAATGAAAGCAAGTGGGACCAGTTTGAGGTAAATTTAAGAGGCACATTGTAACCATCAAGCTATGACAAATTCTGGATGATGCCAAACAGCCATACAAACGCTATTTGTAAAGTGAGCTTAATTCACCACTTGAAAATTTATTGATGAAGCAACTAATAGATAGCATCAAATGGCTTCATCTGTAGATGCCATGATCTATGATACTTATCTGATGCTGCCACGTTACATGTGTAATAGTACAAGAGGCTACTGAATATTTCACCTGGAACCCATGAGCCAGTTGCTACCTTTTTTTTTGACACTGCTGACTTCCATTCATCATGACCTTTACTCTTCAGTGTTAGCCAGACATCTAGGGCTAAGAGGGCTGAAGCAGGAGGAATGACTAGACAGGGTGCTTGTGCCAAGTACAATATCACCAAACCTAACACATCATCTCCAAAATAGCTGCAGTTTTGAAGTTGTCCCTATCCCCCTGGAGGTTGCTGCCTGCATATTCTACTCTTCATTAGTGCTATTTTCCTGTATGTCATTGTGAGCAAGCTGTGATTAATAAAGAATTGGGGTTCTGTGAACTGAAAAAGGGCTTGTCTCTTCTCTCGCTCCATTACTTCTCTGACATATGCCCATGTGAAGTGAAAGTCTAGTGTAGTCATAAAAGCATGAAAATGAGACTTAAATAATATCTATTAATAAACCAAGACTATTTATCTGCTAATACAGGACTGATCCCTGCTGTGTGTTTCAGTGCTTAGACTGGTTGTTTTTAAAGATTACCATATAAACTGAGCCTATAAATGTGGCCTCTAACACTAAGTTTATTAAAAAAGAGAACTAGCTACACTACACATGCACAAGGCAATTTGGGGAAAGAAAAGTGAATAATATAGCTCTGGGCACATATTATCAATAGCTGCAGCAGTATTCAGGCTGTTAACACACTGATTTCCAGAGTAAAAGGGATTCAACTGCAGGATTTATTGAAAAACACAACCACTAGGGAAGCTGCTGAGCTGCAGAGCCGAGGTATAAAATCGGATCTGACCCCATTTAGGACTGGACAGGTGATCGAGAATTCCCTCTACGATTAGTTTCTGATTTAAAGTCATAAAAGTGGCATCATTTACTTGCTCTTTTGGAGACATGGGCCAAAAGCTCCAGATCTGCAACAGTCAGTTTCTGACCCATGCAGCCTATTTTATTTCAGAGCCAAGTTAAGTCCCTGGAAGACTTGGCCCGAAGTCAAGAAGCAGCAGAAGCTGATCCAGGCACAGGGCTGCAGGCTCAGCTCCACGTGCAATAAGCTCCGCACCACAGAAGGAGAGGAGTACTACAACTTGTTATGGTGGCTGCATTTCCTTGCCTAATTTCCTTGTATTTCTGCCAAAATTGCCAGAAGTAAACCTAGCAGAGAAGCCAAATAACATACTTTGCATCTGAATGTCATGAACTTCAGCATTGCCAAGTCTTCAAAGTCTGTATTTTGCTTTAATCCCCAGTAAAAAACGTCATTCAGTCAAGCTTATATTTCAATTTAAGGTACAGGATCTTGGTTTGAGGACTCCTGAACTTTGGTTTCTGGAGAGCTGCAGCATAGCCATTTCCTTATATTGCTCCTGTTTCCTTATATTTTGTTTTAGTACTGCCTTCCTAGCTCCTCCTTGCTTGTGCTAACAAAAGCATATTGGTGCCATGGGCCTCTGACGTGAAGTTACAGATTAAGGATCTGTTATCTTGAAAAGTAATGAAATATTCAAAACATCCATTTTTAAAGTATTGCGATTCTGGCTACTTGAAATATCTCCGTTTATTTTTTTAATTCAATGGCAAGTGGAGTGCTCAGGACTTTTAGATTTAAAAAAATAGGCTGCTTCTTTGGTTCACTGTAGCTGTCCAGCTGCAGGCCATGAGGTGTAAGCAGTGAGCAGTGGATTCTGCAATGCAGAGCATTTTCCATAGGCTGAAACTTCCCACAGGACAGGAGGGAGCCTGGAGCACCAGCATTGCACCACCATGCAGATGCTCCCTCCTTTTGCGGAGATGCAGGATGTTCCAGCAGCAGGGCAGAGCAGTGCAGCTCAGCGAGAAAGATGCTTCTGACCCGAGGGCTCCACAGGCCCCAGGACTGCCCCTCTGAGGGTGGGTAGGGCTCTGTTTCCGATTAGCTCACCCATCAGTTATGTCAAGGCTGCCACAAAGAGACTGCCTGAGTAATCAAACAGGAACGATTTAAACCTGCCTTATTTACATGGACCTACAGAGGCCATGAAAATTATTCTTAAACCAAGCCATTTCCAAAGTCAGGAGGCTTGGATGGAGGGTCTAGACCCGTCACTGATCCAGAACCAGAAAACAATGGTTCTGAAAATCCAGAAAACAATGTCTTTTTTTCCCTCTGTTATCACATTTCTTGTCACGTAGAGAGGTGGGGGATTTTTAATGACTGGAACAAATTCCTAACCTATCTATAGGCAAATAGCAATGTCTATCTGTTCCTTCACTCCAGAATCCCTCAACACGTCACTGATGTACAACAACATCCTGTGCAAACACACAGATTTGTCTACCTGTCTGCTTTCCAGCAGTCCTGTCAGAGGGATGGGCTTTGTGATCAGCATAGGAAAGGGTTTTACTCCCGGCACCTTAAACCATAGGTGTTTAAGGGAAGTACTCTCTCATCTCCCAGAAGGAAAAGGACATGGTTTAAAACCTACCTTTAGGACAGCATGAACACCTTTGATCTCATCCAGCCATGCTGGGTCCCATCATGACAAATCAAACTCTCTCATCAGGTTTTTGGCGCAGATAAGAGAGGATTGCACGGGGAGAGGCAGGCCTTATTGTCACGTTGCAGCACATGCCTCATTCTGAGCCTATTTCAGCAGTGGAAGGAGGAGGCCATCACTCAGCAGGAGGGATATTGGGAGGGAGGTAATGGGAGAATTTTGGATGATTTTTCCCATGCCTCGGGGCTGATGCGGCAGTGGTGCTGGTGCAATAGCGCCATGCAGTGGTCAGTCTTACTAATGGGCGCCATCACTAAATACACCAGAAACTGTAAGGATTTCCACTGAAGGATATCCATTGAGACTACTGCACGGTTTGCACTAGGTCTTTATATAAGGTAGATGGCTCTGAAATCTGCAAACTGAGCCCAGACATTTTCAGGTTTAACTTCACTGTAACATGAGTGGCACGACTACGGATAGCTGTGAGACCAAAAAAGACTGAATTTTTTTGTGTGAATCAAGGAGTAGCCAGAACTGCAACCACCGCAACATCACCATCAGAAACTCTCATGGCTGAGAATATCTGCATTACTGAAACTTCAGACGTGACTAGAAAGTAACATATAATACACAGTGACCAGCTCAGAGGAGGGACTCAGATTATAAAAGCAATGTCAGAAATACAGGAAACTGCAAGAAAAGCTAGCATCAAAAACCATCAGCAGACCAGGGGCTAAATGAATAATGAAATGGCTCTAACATTTGAAAAGTAGGCTTCATCTCTTAGCAGAGAAGAGAAGATGGGCACCCTTGAAAAACACTGAAGTCTTTCTGCACCTCCACCCCAATGCTTGGAACAAGGACACAAGAGAGAGCAGCCTAAAATCCAGTCTACAGTATGTATGTAAATGTAACATATAGCTCTGTGAGCAGCAGAAACAAGAGCCTCCAATGGACTCCTTATGGATTAGAGGTTCCCCAGTCTACCATAAAATGCCTATGCTTCAGCCGTTCATAACTTCAGTGTTTTGCTGATGCTTTGATGGCACTTGAGCTTTAACTCTTCCTCTGAAAAAATTAATGCTGAATCCTTTTTCTATTCAGGCATCCACAAAGAGCAGAGGAATGCATATAATTGATAATTATGTAATTACTTATTAAGATTTACCTTCTTCAAATTTACTATGTGATGTCAGCCCCCCCTTTTTGGGTGGCAGTAAGTAGCTACTGGAAAATGTCTTCCTACTGTAGCAGGTTGGCTTTTGTCAAGCAGGTCCCAGAAAAGGAAGCTCCTGGGAAGCTCCTGAAGGTGGAGCACATGAAAGGTATTATCTAAGATACAGCCCAGACTTGTGTGATACAAAGAAACAGCCAAGCTATAACTTACATTTCTTTGAGCTGTTATAGTTGCAACAGGCTTTTAAACAAGTTTTCCAAAACAAGTAGACCATAATAAAATATATTTTTAAAACATTTTAAGTCCTAAAATATGCAGTTTGCCAATGAGTCTTTTAGATAATAATTTCCATAGGTTCTCAGTAGTTCACAAAGAATCTGTATGTACAACTGCTTGTGACCAGAAGAGGGCAAACTCTGATTATTTAACACAAACTACAGATGGTAAGTTTTATTTTGAAAAGCCTGTCAGGCTGTGCACTATCCTGAAATCCTGCTTCGTGGAGATTGACGTTCTATATTTTCCCCTAAAAACTGAATTTGGGATTATATACAACATAAAAGGTATACGTGTGAGTCTGAGTGCAGGATGGCAGCAGGGAAACCTCATTGCTTTCCAGCTGGATTTCAGGCAGGCCCGGAAAGGGTGATGCGCACAGCAGAAGCAACCAGACTCAACAGCTGGGTCTGGGTTTTGCACTGAGATTTACACTTACACATTTGCAAATGATGAAAAAAGCTGGTGGAGCACAGTGGCATATGAAGATCTCTCAATGAGCCATGAGCCAGTTACCAGGATTGCAGATTATTATTGACACAGGTACGAGCCTGGGAGCGGTACCAAGTAAATGCAGGTCTTCTGCCTCCAGGGATGGGTTTGGAAGCAGCATAGGTGCTTGCTCACAATACACAGCCTGTGCCTAATTAACACTTTCTGTTAGACCTTTAGATGTCCTCATGAAGGGCCAGCTCAGTTTGCCTTGTGCCATGCTCCTAGGACACCCTACCAGTGCTGGAGGGAGCCTGACTCAACCCAGCCTGGTGTGTCAGCTTGGGTGCTGGTCCATGCAGCCACAGCCTGCAAGGACATCCCCTGGGAACTGCAGCAAAGGAGGAGACTGCTGCCTCCACTGGGAGACAGCAAAAAATTGGCAGCAGCAACTTTCGTCATTCTTGGGACCTCAGGAGGAGTCGTGTGGGAAGATGTGCTGTGCACGGGATCACAGGGTGCCCTGGGAGCTGTGGTCTAGAGCCATCCAAGATGCTCTCCAGCACTGACAGTGCTGCATGGGTGTGTGCCCCTGTGCTCGCTGGCTCAAAGAAGGTCATCAGCCTTGGGCTGATGTCCTGGCCAGGTATTGGCTCCATATTAGAGCTGACTGTAGAATTTATACTACTTTTTTATTTTTCAGTGCATTTTTACTTTCTTGCCTTATGCAATAATCAAATGCTTGAGCTAGTTTTAAAAAGTATTAGGATTCATGATAACTTTTGAAGGCAGGCAGGCATCTCTTCTCTCAGGAAGCTACCTCCATAGCTTTGATACAGCTCATCAGCAAACCAAGATCAAATTCACAATGTTGAAATCAGAGAGATTCTTCCTTATTATTTCCCATTATTTTTATGGTTATCCAAGGTGGTCAGTCTCTCCATATCAAGGTCAAAGACATATTTTTTCCTTTAAAAGCTACATAGTTGTGAAGCGTTAAGAGGAGACAGTTAAAAATAAAACAGCCACCTAACATCATTCTTCCCTACCTTAGCATTTTACCAAGAAGTTGATAACTCAGACATCATCTTCCGGAGCTCTGGAATATATAGAGTTTATGGTGTCACCAGGCACACTTTTGGCCAGCGTAAGCTGCTGCTGCAGGTGGCAGGTCCTGGCAGGTCCCAGGCAGTGTTGAGGAGTCATACATCCTTACCAAGCAGACTGCACACAGCCGCGCTGCTTGGACACTGGTGTTGTGTACTGAGACATGGGCAGTTTGCACCATGTGGTCTCCATGCCAAGGCACATTTAATGCTCATAGATGTAGCAAGATGTCTTGGCTATACAAAGTCCATTGCATTGCCCAAGGCATCAGCTGGCTCTTGCAGAACATGTGCAAGGATGTACCCAAATGGCCCAAAGTTCCCAGGCCTGGACTCAGGGCCAGATGAGCTCAGCCAGCTTGAAAACAGGATCTCCCCAGCCAAGCAACTCCATGCTGGAGGTCCCAGGACACAACAGTGCAAGCGCTCAGCAGCCGTAGCACAGCTATATGGGCTCCAGCTCCCCACCAGCTCAGCTCAGCCAGCGCAGAGAGCAGGCAGGGCCACCATGGCTGTGCAGGCCCTGAAGTCAAGGCAGAGCTGGCATTTTGTCCTCCACCAAGCCCTGACTGCTCCTTTCTTTTTCTACTAAAGCCCAGTTAGTCCTTGAGGGGTTTTGTGAGTATTAAAACAGATCTGATTCTCTCTCTCCTCCAGGAGGCATTCGGTAAGTCCAGTCGGCTCCTGTGATGCTGAGGCTGTCCCAAAGCCACTCAGCCACCTCATCCCTGCACCAAGACCTCTGCCAAAGGTGGACAGGAAAGGAAGGGTGCAGGCAGGACTTGTGGGTTTGTCCTGTAGCTCTGAGCAGGGCTCCCCAACACATTGACTGATTTTTCAAGCTTTTACAGACTCTTCTTACTGTTTCCCTCTGAATTAAACAAATACTTAATTGCAAGAATGATGTTTTGCAGGTTTGATTAAGTCTGCTTCTTTTGAATCTACCCCTGCAAGAGCAGCTGCACTGTGTGAGACCAAGGATCCATTTGTCCCAGTACTCGGCTAAGGCTGGTGGGCAGTAATAGATGCTTGAAGATGAGTATAAGAACAGGCACATGGGGATGTTTCACCAGCCCCCAACAACAAGCACTCCTGAAGCTGCCAGAGCAAGAATTACTCAGTACAGTCAACATCCCTGATGGCTATTTTCTTTTATTAATAAGCCTAAATCACTTTTTGAGGCAAATGCAAACTTCTGCTATCTGTAACAGTCCACATCTGTGAACCCCACAGGTATTTGGTTTCACCTGACAGTGGTGTCTGTTATCTGCTGCATCTTCAAGCTGCTCATTAGTTCTTTAAAAAAAAAAAAAAGAAAGAAAACAGAAATTAAATATAAAGTTATCTCCATTGTACTTGGCTAGACAAGGGCTGACTGAAAATACAGTTGCAAGTAGCTAGAGCAGTAGCAGTTTTATTCAGCAGCTGGCCTTAGAGAAAGTCTGAAAGAAAGACTATGAATTTAAGATATCTACATGCTGAAAGAAGAGTTGGCCAACTCCGCAATTTTCTCAGAATTAGGCAATACTCTTATATCTTACTATCTTGAGGGCTATTTCTGAGAAAATACCTGGAGATGGAGATAAATCACATCAATGAAGCAACAGACTTTAGGAAGAAAAAAGCAAGTGGGTATGTGGGTGATACTATGAATATTCATGGTATTCAATGCATTGCATGAGGTAGCTGCTACATGTCAACAGAGATAACCTTGTCAGTAACTGCCAATATTTTATTAAATTTAAATCCAAGGAACAAGTCCACTATGAAATTACAAACGTGGCACTTTGAATAGCAAGTGTAACAATCAGCTCGCTACTGAAGAAACCGTAAACTGCATCTCTTTGTAGGCTTTGGGTATGATATGCCACAAAAGTAATGTAATCTATGAAGCATTAACAACTCCATGCAGAATCATAAAATTGTTTTCACATAATTATCAAAAAAGCTGCAGAAAAAAACAACCTCTGTGTTCTTACCCAGAGGATAAGTAGAAAAAGATACCTGTCCTCTGAGTAAGCCTGTGCATGGCACTGGGCTTCATTTGGTACAGCAGTCATAAGAGGATGTGAATCCATGAACTTCTCAAGTGTTACTGAACCTCTTAGAAAGGACACATCCCCGCTTACTACAAACTGTTTAATATTTTCTGACAAAAGAGGTCTCAGAGGCCATGGTAGAGAAAAATATGAAAAGAAGGCAGACAGTTTCTAAAATGTCTGGTTTACCCCATTTTATGTATTTTGTCCATCATAGTGTAAAATAAGATAACAATTACAAGTTCTAGTAAAAGTGTTTCATGGCAAAAGCAGGTCATTCTTTGGGATTTGCTCAAGGTAGACAAACATAAATAACAAGGTAACACATAATTTTGAGTGTTTGGACCTCATTAATTCATGTGCGCGTCTTTAACCACTGCAATGCTTACCCTATGGAAACCTGTTAAAGTCACATACAAGGAATTGCACAGAATCCAACGCTTGTCAGCTGAAGAAGTGTTTTACTTTGTGAAGAATTGACTTTGCCTCTCAAAAACCAGATGTGGATCTGCAAAATTACTTGAGGATAAGTTTCTTTCCCTTTCTTTTCCACTGATCACAAGCTGATTTACTTAATTTACTTAAACCAGGACCATTTTCAGGAATTTTTAAAAGAGAATGTATTATAATGAAATGGCTGTGACATTCTGAACGTACATGGAATTCCTTAACTGGACATCGCTAGTGCTGCAAATGTTTTATATTATGTTAGCATTTGGTTGGTTTTTATCATCTATGTTTTCATCCCTACAAGAATACTTAATGAATTTTTGCTGTTGAAACTTTATCTCAGTTTTCACTATTCTATAGAAAAACTGATGGTCCTATAACAGTCACAAAAGATACATCCTCAAAGTGAAGTCTTTCAGTTATAGTTTTAAATTTTTGCTTTTTGATCAATCTAAAATTCACTGTAAACTTCATAGAAAAGGACAAAATAACATTTAAGAAGTGTCATCATTCATTTGGTCTTTGCATGGCTAATAAAGCATCTGACCTGCATATTCACTAATAACAACAGAAATTTGTTCCACAATGTCAGTAAATGTTGAATTGGGTTCAAATAGGTAATTCAAAATCTTGTAGTTGAAAAGCTGAGTCATTGTAAAAATGAAATATTTAAAGTCACTTGAGTAAAAAAGAAAGGGCACACACTGTGGCCCTTTAGGCAACATCCTCTTTTTATCAAGAAACCATGGCATAATTTTCCCTAAAATGGAAAGTACATTGCTATTGATCTGGAACTATGGCAACCAGTCATTCATCAAGTATATCCAAACAGTACCTGTATCTGACTGCAAACTGAAAAAAGCAGTATCACCAAATGGAATACTGTCTTTGGCTTCCTACAAAGAAAGAAAAAGTTATCTGGTTAAGTACCTGAGAGACTCAGCTCAGGAGCTGCATCTCTCCACTCTCTGACAGATATAAACTTTTGGGTGAGCTACCTTCCTGCTCATTTTATTTAATTATACAGTTTTCAGATGTACTCTCAGTGGCCCATCGCCCAGAACATTTGAGGGGACCAGAATAAATCACTAGGAAAGCTCAGTAGTGATCCCACAACATTTAGGGTTGCTGAGGAATCTGGCAGAATACCCCAAGTGAGTACAGCACCATGGAGGAGCTGAATGAGGGAAGAAGCTGGATGATCCCAGTGTTAAAAAATGACTGATCTTTCAGCAAATCCACTCATAGTTGTCTGTTTCAGAGCAGGCCTGCAGTAAAGATAACATCAAATGATGCCTGGTGATGACAGTTAAAACCAGAGTCCAAAAACATATATCTGTTGAGCAGAGACAAGCCAATCATGAGCTTGTGCCTTTGATCAAAGGCCACCAAGAAAGAGCTGCAGCATTCCTTGGCATATTCAGGAGATCTCATGGCTATTTTTGACAACTACCATGTGGTGGCCAGCCAATATGTTCTGGAGATGGGCAGATGATCCCATCTTGTTGCCAAAAAGCTTTAAGAGATTTACTCTTTTAAAGAGATCCATCTCTCTTCCAGGCAGTAGCATCTCAGCATAGGGCGAGATACAGCAGTGTCCAGCAGGTGACGGGGCACTTTAGCTCACTTCTTGAAAGATAATGCGGAGCTTATGGCACTCTTTTAACCAATTCAGGGGACACCTCAAAGCCACCCACATGCCCAGAGGAAGGATCGTGTCAAGGCTGTGAAGGTGCCTTTGTCACGGATTAAATCTGTTTCTGGGCACAGACATGCTGTTTTGCAGTGCATATCAGGCAACCAGTGCAAACATAAATCTGTTCAAATTTGAGGGGTCCTTTATACAGAGCTGAAGCCTCTTTGAGTAACACTCCTCTGTCAGCAGAAAATAAATCTTGTGGCTACTATGCCAACTGAGCATCCCTTTTAGCATTTTCAAACACAATGTCACGTAGGAGGGTGCCAGAGAAGTAGTGAGAGAACAAAAGAAACCGCAGGCCAGGGTCTTGCAAGTCTCCAAGTGGAAACGGTTTTCATGTCAAATGACATAAGTGTCAAACATGAGTCACTGCTGCCACTTCTCCCTGCCCAGAAGAGGGAAATTCATACTCTGTGGTCAAGGCAGAGAGGGACAGGATGATAGATGCTATGCAGTTTGACTCCAGTGCAAATGAGCTGTTAGGGTTTATAAAGGTGTCTCACTATAACGCATATTTCATTTCCATAGCACTCCATGAAGGACTGGATACTGAGCCCTCCAGCCAATGTGAGTTTACCAACATTTCAGTGATGGAAAGCAATACTCTTGGAGCACTCTCCTGAACTACTGCCCACTTTTGATGGCTGTGGTGACTAATACAAAGCTGTTGTTTTAAAAACAGCATTGGAAAGAGAAAACTACAGTTCTGCTTCAGTTTCCTCCCTGATTTTGTGCCAAGTGGCAGTGATGACCGACAGTTTGATGCAAAGAAAAGTTTAGGTTGGGGTGTTATTATTTAGACTTTGAAAAAGATGAAGCACCTGCAAAAGTGTGAACACATAAGATATGTCTTTTCCTTTTGAGAGCATGGTCTTACAATGAAGGGAGCTGCTTAAACTAAGCAAAGTGGGCCAATCCTCAGTCATTACATTATTTTGAGTAGAGCTCTGTCATTTCCCCCATGCCAAGAATCTGGCCTATTGCCTGCCTTTCAACCCCCCCTTCACTGTCTGTGAGATTTGCCTTCCGTTTACCCTACTTTAGTGTACTTCAGGAACTCAGTCAACAGAGGGAAGTAGATGGCAAACATTCCCTCCCAGAAGCCTGGGATTACTTCCTGGCAGTTTAGCGACAGGAGAGCCATTGCTGATGCAAATCCTCTGGCCAGCACGACTGCACTTTGCCATCAGGCTTCCTCTCTAGTCAAGGCATCGCTGCCCCTTAAGAGTTAACATGACATGGTTCATTTCTGATACCAGCAGTGTACGTGTTTTGAAGCATATCTTGCTTCTTTAATGATTTGTCCAGAAGGAGGCATCTGTTAGGGGAAAATATGGTAACAATGATCCTTTCCTGCTCATCTGCACACCTTAGAGGCATGTGTTGTTAGGGTCACACTGTGTCACCCTTGCTTGTGGAGCCCAGACTAGGTGATCTGTGAGATTACAAGAGAAAGTTCAGGGGTCAGGAGAGAGGATTTGCAGTGATTACCTCTATTGCTGTTACTTTTTAGGTATGTTTGCATGTGGGCCTGTGGGACTCTTGACAGATTGCTGTGCCCATTATATTTCACTTTTCAGACTGGGCTTCCCAGTACTATTCTTTCATTTTTTAATAACAGTTAATTCAAACCAGTTAACAGTTGCTATTTCAACAGAGCATAAACATAACCTCACATCTGGAAGAGGCATTTGCAGGAGTGTAAGACTTTTGCTCCATAGAGATGCCAGTACAGCTCCAGAGCAGAAAGACATTTTCTGTCACTAGATTATTTTCTGTAAGGGATCTCTCAGTGCTCAGTAGCACTGAAATTACTATTTTGTAGTTTTGACCACATAACACTTGATCACAGAGGTCTCAGGAAGAAAAGGCACTCTTGGACTGCAACAGGGCTCTCATTCCCATAAAGGCAGGAGGGTGAAACTTTTAATTATTGCCCATTGTGCCAAGCTTCTATACAGGGGTTTTTTTTTTTGCTTTTTTAAGGAAATCCTCTTCCCCTTTTGCCTTACATGTTACAACTGATCCCAGCCCCAGATGCTGTCTTTAGAGGGAGAGGAAGGAAAACCAAGAGGAGTCAGCCCACTGCGCCCCAACCTGCAGAAAGCCACAGAGACACCAGGAGACAATACACACTATAAAATCCTCTGCTCCAACAAAAGCACCCTCATTGCACTCTCATTCTCTTTTAAATAAACTGAGTTGTAAAAGTTATTTCTATAGAAGCCTACTTTCTCTCTCTCATAAAATTGTATGAAAGTGTTTCCCAAACAGCTCCATCGCTATTGTGCAGCCAACACCCCCGCCCCAAACAGCACTCCTTTGCTCCAATGGGCCGTGCCACTGAATACAGCAATTGCTCTGCTGCCTCACAGCCTTCCTCCTCTAGCCTTGTGAAAGTCAGAGCATAAACCAAAATCATTCCAGAGACACCCATCTGTAATGTGCTTTCTGTACGCTCCCTAAGAAGAAACATAACTGACATATTTTTGTATGTCCTCCAGAAAAGAGTTTCCTTACCTGCTCTAAGGAGATTTAGTCTTTCTCTCCTTATAAAGGATCCCTAAACAAGTCTCCCATCCAAATTACATTTTTTTTTCCTGGTATCATGATAAGGTAGCCACTTGCCTCAGGTTATAAGGGCTCCTTGTTCATTTCTTGAATAGGTTCTTGCCATCACTCCAAGGTACAGATTGGCCATTTGAAGCAACTGAGATGTGTGTATGCACAAATGCTTTGCAGAAGCATCTAGTTGTTAATTTAGTGCTGCACATTTGTGATTGTTCCTGGTATTGGGCATTAGAGCTGGAGGGGCAACAGAAGGAAAATAAGTAATTAGTCAGGAAAAAAATAAATCTACTACGGTACTGCTTCTGCCCAGGGAAGACTGCCATAGCAGAACTGCATCTGCACCAAGTCAGGTTCTGAGCCACCTTGTGCAAAAGCAGCAATGTTTTATTGCCAGCTACTCATTCAGGTAATTATGTTCATTTCGTTAATAGAAGCAACTTCAGTTGAGCCTTTGCTCAATTCTAACCTCTTTCCACAGTCCCAACCAGTTTCCTTCCATGCCTTTAACTCCTCCTAAAGCTGCATTTCATGGCCAATTTTCACCTCCTACACATTTTTATCACTGCAAGATTTTACACTGGGCTTCTAGCTTGCACCTCCCCATGTTCCTAGCGTGACCCAGAGCCACACTGGCAATCTGTGCCATCTCAACAAAGCTTTCAGCTGTGCACCCCACACCATCACCCATACACAGAGTTCCTCAAATAGATACTTTTCTCCCCCTTAAACCCACTCGTCTCTAGGTCTGGTCCACATGAAGGTAACCTACATGTGTCATCAGCCCCAATTGAAGGGGCCTAAGAAGCAAATCCAAGACCTTCAGCCCTACTGATGAACTGTACACTTCATGATCTGAAACTTTGTAAGGGAAGCCGTACCTTCAAATAATTTCTTTAAGACCTAATACATTATACACAAAAGACTGTATTAAAAATACAAAGTTGAGTTGTGAAGTCAAACACACAAATACACATCTAAGGGGAGTATTCATTTTGCCTGAGAAATGTGTTTCATTCCAACCACTGGCTGGATTTTCTTTCACCAGGGAGTAGTGAAAGGGTCTAGTTGTTGCTGAAATAGTTGAATGTGTTAAGAGACTCTGGAGTGTGAAATACACTTCTGCAGTTAAGGGTACTGAAAGGTACTGTAGGAACTGGATGCTTGTTTTTTTCTTCAATTTACATAAATGCTGTGGGAGACTAAGAGAAGGTTTCCTAAAGGTACCTGGTGCTTCTCATTGCCTGAAATGCTGACAGGGGAAGTAGTTCAGTCTGATGTGAAGAAGTACTAACCCTCTGTGGCTTCCAGAAAGCCAAGAGCAGCTTTGCTTTGAATCCAGGAACTGTTGCAGAAGTCCTGAAGAAAAAAAAGAACCCGGTTTAAAACACTTCAAGTCAATGAACCATTTGATTTTCAACTCTGCGTCCCAACTCCCTATCCAGAACGTAGTGCTACACCACCATGGGACATGGCAAGTATCACTTAACTTTCGGAGGAAAATGTAGTAGTGCTGAGACTGAAAAGCCCTGAGGATAGGGAGAAGGAGGCTTATTAAGAAAAACCTCCTTTTTACAATCAGGCTTCAACATAAAAGGGGTCTCAATTTTTTCCCCGTACCCTACCACTCCCCTGGAATACTTTTACTTCTGCAGCTTCTGTGATCTTGGGATGAAGTAGAGTTAGATGCTGGGTACAAGTTCTGTATACAAATGTATCTTCATCATCTCTCCCTGTCCCATGGGATTAACAGCACTGTTGCAACAGTTCTGCTGGTACAAACAAGTGAGGAGCAGACGCTGTCACCAAAAAATTAAATCTGAGGTGGCACCAGCCCCCGGCAAAGTCTTCTTTAGCCTTTTTCAGTCAGTCAGACACAGTTGTTAAAGGAACCTTGTTTGGGATGTGTCAAATACAATCTCATAAAAATCTCCTTTCTGAGTTTTGGGTTATAAAAGTTAATGCAATGCAGATAGCTGAGCTGAACAGGCTGTTCCCAATAGACTCTGGTATAAACAGTATTTCATTATAGAAAGCTTGAATCACAGCTTTCTCAGCAACTGTTTAATACAGGCTGGGTTTCTATCTCGCACCAGGCATTGAAAACAGTATGGAAGGAAGGCTGTCCTTCCTAGCAGAGGAGCTGGCAATAAAAAGGGATTTTGAATATCTTTTTTTTTTTTTTAATTTTGCATAAGAAAATGTATAGCCAGAATGAAAGCTAAAGAACAATTTCGTTACTGCTCCCTTTTTGCTTAAAAATGCATAAAGTCAGACTGGCTGGCTAGCACATTATGAGAATATTGATGCTGTTAAAAAAAAAAAAAGCAAAGTAGGGATTTTTTTCTACTGGGAAACCTGATGCGTCACTCCTTCAGCTTTGTCCTGGGGGACAGACCATGGGAATTCCCAGTCTTGGGCCCCTGTGGCGCTCAGTCAGCCCTGTCACTGAAGCTGTGCTTTCAGCCTGGGATGTTGCTGTGCTGCAGGGGCAGCAAATGAGGCTTCAGTTTCTTAACCTGTAGGAAGGGGCTGTCCTGCAGACTTCTGTTAGCACCATGAAGAAGCAGGGATTCTCCTTACTTCCCAGAGAAGAGATGAAAATTAGACAAACGTTGCCTAAAACAACAACAACCCAAAGGTTTTTAAAGCCCCATAACAAATTTTGCTTTGCCTTCTTTCAATGAGTATCTGACCCAAAGCTCTCGCACCTTTGGCTGGTTGTGCTGGGGGTGGTGTGTGGGATTTCAATCCTCTCTTCTAAAACAGGCACAGATTTGTCAGGTGGGGGAGTGACAACCATTTAGCTTTGGATCTACAATTGTATCTCTTGGTGTCCTGGTTTGATCTGTTGCTCCAAACCTTGGAACACAGCTGTGGCCCCTGGCTTCAGGTGGGGGCTGCATCTGCCCCTTGCTCAGCCCAGACTGGTGTATGTGCTGGAAAAGGTCTGTGCAGCTGGAAATGAAGTATAGAGGGCCAGATCTCGGAAACCCAATGGAAGGGAAGGGTTTGTCTTCAAAAGAGCTGCTCTTTCTGTTTGCATGGCTTTTACAACACGCCACTGACTAATGCACCTTACCTCTGCTCACACCAACTTAATGGAAATTTGGTTTTGTCCAACACGTACGTGCACCATTCGCATCTCTGCCTATTCCAATTCTTAATGGGATAAAATTCAATCATTGCTATTCCTGGTGATATTTTTTGGAAGGAAAAGAGTAATTTTACTGTTGCATGCTCCAGAAAACATGAAAGTCTCTAAGGAGTCCAAGCTTCCTGTTACCAATGCCTTAAACTTTGCCCCACCTTTGTGAAGCACAGGCAGCTCGTGGAAGAATGTCATCCACTGTAACAATTGATTTTCTTATGTACAATAACGTCAGAACTTTTAAATAAAAGGCTGACCCATCTCCTTCTAAAATAATTTGCCTGCTTTATGGAGTGTTGTTCTGATTATATACAATTCCCACAAGAAGGGAAGTACCTTTAAAATAAGGACTATTCAGTACTAGTACAGGATTTCCTCTTGTTGTTGATAATTTCCTCTTAATAGAAGACGCAATGAGTTCCAGAGAAATTCAAAGGAGCAATCTACAGACAGTTAGGCTTCTACATTACACAGAGAACATTGTTCAATCAAATTGATGTTTTCCTGATGAAGTAAAAAATAGATCTACCTGCTGTGTAGCATGTTAGAGTTCCTACAGCACACACTTCGGTTCCCTTTGCTATCATACCTGTCCAATCCCACAAACTTCTACACAACCATGGCTGAACAACAACAAATGACAATTATTCTCATTTCATCTTTTGATATTGAAATTTAGCCTCTGAAATCGTCTCTCTGTTAAAGAAGACAGGCTTGGTGATAATAAGAAGCTGTATTACCAAGTTATTATCTGCACTATCAATAGCACATGTATATTATGAAGCAAGTTAGCAACTCTGTGTTCTCTCTACCAGATATTCCTTTTCTCAGAAGTGGGCTCCATGCTCCCTTTCACTAGAAGAGTTAGTTTTCCACCACCAATCTGAACATGCACCTGCCCTATTCACCTCACAGTGAAAGAGACTTCATACCTACATTGATGGCTAACACATGCCCAGAAACACCATGACAAAATCCAGGAGCTAAGCAGCTGCACCAGCAGCTCAGTGGCAGCAGCTTGATAAAGACTAATTCATTTGTGGAAACGGCTGCCAGTCATTAGGAGCTCGTATAAGTTATCCTGACATTTCAAATTCTCTGTCAAGTTGAGCCACAAGCCTCCTCTCGTGCACAGACCATGCTTTAATTCCTTGACCTCCTTACACTCACTTGACCTGACTGTACAAATGTCATCAGTAAATCATGCTGCGATGCACTCTTACAGCTGGCAGTAGTCCATCCGAGCCCCTAGACAGTGAGACTACCCATCAAATTCAATGAAGACATTCACACACCTTTGTTTCAGCACCTTACTGGTTTTAAATTACGTGCCTCAGTCTTTGCATATTGCTCATCTGATTCTGGCTTACTGGGCAAAACTATGAATACTAAGAGTATTACCTTCCCCACTCTGAATCCTTCACATGCTTGCACACAGCTTATTTTGTCATCTCGTGTCACTTATTTCCGTATCATTGCAACAGGCAATGAAAACAATGCAAGTCTTCATCCATCTGTTCACAGCCTCAGTTTCCCTCTGATTCTGCACATCAGCCTTCCTTCCTGCTCTCTGCTTGCCATTCTCTCACATTGCTGCTCCACCAGCTTTTCTGCTCCAACATCCTTTCTTCTGTGAAAGCAGCGCAAAACAGAGCAGCACATGTACCATCAGCATTTAACCTGTAACTGCTGTCTGTGCTTGGATGTTACAGCTTACCTTGGAGAAACACAAGCCACCTGAAAAGCTCCTCAGCTGTCTTGAGCACTTAGATAAGCCCCTTCTGCATTATACAGCTGTATTACACAATATATTGAAGGAAAAAAGAAAAAGAAAACAGCTGGCATAGAACCTCTGTCTATGAACTTTGCTCTGCTGGGAAGGCTTGGGCAGGCTGCACACAGCAAGGCAGTTTGGTCCACTTCTTCAAGCTTTGTGAATAATTAGTAGAATTTGCCAGAGAAAAAAATTGTGTGGGACTAGCTGGAATAAGAGAGAACAGCATATAATACCCAAGCACTTCCTTAATAAAAGCTTTCACCAAATGAACACTTCAGACTCCCAAAAGACATCTCCAAGTAGCTGTTATCTTACTAGGCATTGGTATTTCAACTTTTATTATCACAGTCAAGCTACTATATTGCAAGCATGAGTCAACGTCTGCATCTCCTGGCTCCAGAAGAAAGGGACTGTTCTAATTTTTATTTATAAGCTGGGCAAGTGGAGAGAGAGGCATTCAGTTCCACGGAAAGCACACACTGCTGTGTGAGGCTGGGTAGGCTGGTTAATACATGGACATATTTGTGCCTTAACATCTTGAGTCACACGTACCACAACCCATCTCTGCAACCTTTCATGTCAGACCTCCGAAAAGGGCTTTGTAAATCAGTTTTGTTGTCTTCCAGTACAAAGTACATGACCTCCACATCACTCACTGCAGACTTCCAGCTCCATATAGAGCACTTTATGACCCAAACTGTGAGTTTCTGGCAAGAAGCACTTAAGAATATGCACATAATATAAAAGAGGAAGAATGATTTCAGTTTATCTGTGCTCACTTGGGCTTGTTCTTTGCTTGGGTAAAACAAACAAACAAACAAACAAAAACCACCACAAAAAAAACACCTGGCAGACTTTCCACCACTATGCAATAGTCTAGGAAGGCTCCTGTCACCTGGGGACTCACATGCTGATGTGTGAGTGAAGAGAGTAATAGCCAGGATTCGTGGGGTTTTCAGCATGATCCTAATAAACTCTGTCATGCTACTAGTGTTAAGACGGGAGCACTGAACAGGAACTGCCTTAAGAACAACTGACAGCTTCTTTCCAAAAGCTAAAAAATGTCATTTTCATTACCTATTCCTTTATGACAAAGTACAGAATGGATTTCCAAAGGTTTGTGTCTGGTTTTTTTCAGTATTTACCAGCCTCTTAAATTTATTCCACACTCAAATCCAGCTTCCTTGATAAAAGAAGATAGTATTAGCTTATATGAAGTACCACATCATCTTACATCCCACACAAAGCTTTAGCCGGAGGATTTCCGGATGGACACAGTTCATCCAAAGCAATTGAAGGTAGTTGGGGGGTCATGGGATCAAGTCACATAGGCGTTTCCTTTCTTCTCCGCCGTCCCTCTGCTCAAGCTTGTGCTCCTGAATAGCTCTTTTGCAATGGGGCAAACAAGCAAATGTTTTGGGCTCAGATTTCTGTTGTCTACAGGAGCAAGCTTTTTCTGCCTTTCTCAGTTTGTCTCTAGAAACCTAGCATCCTATAGGAAACAAAAATAGCAGAACATCTCAGAACAGTAGTTTCTGAGAAAAAAAACATCATTTGTCATTCACATAGAAAATTTGCAACCACTGCTGTCTCTTGATGAAAGGAAAACAAGCACTGCTATCCCTTTTTCGCAGCTGACAAAACAGATACGGATTAAGTGATCGCCCAGCATGATTTACTAAGTTAGCAGCACAAGTAGTAATACAGGCCTGCACTTCCAGCCCTGGTGCATCAGCTTCTGGGCTATGCTTTTCCCATCTGAATTACTAGTTATTGTGAGTTTCTAGAATTCATTCACCTATTTCTATGATAACAATTGAGTCTTTAAAAATTAATATAGACTTACTGCACAAAAGTTGAATAACATTAGTACTTTTCATTAAAACCTTTGCCATTAGTAATGGAAAGAGGAGACAGTTGATATAGAGACAAACACCAGCAGCTAAACTTTTATTGCACTGCTTCTGAAGTCCATTCAAGTGTAGGACAGTGGGACAAAAATAATTATAGGGGTCTTTCTACACAAAAGAGCCAGCTATTTAGAGGCAGGCAAAGTCATTTGAATGTCAATGAAATAACCATTAAAAGGCTGAGAAGCATTGCCATTTATTAAAAGATCTAAAGAATAGTTGCATGCACTATAGCAATCTTCTAGGTAGGAGTTGTTAATTTGGTATAAAAACCTATTAGGGACAGGGCAGAGCACAATTAAACTGGAGACAATACACACTGTGAAAAGGAAACTGGCTTTGGAATTTCACAGCCTCCTATTTCATGTTTCTACATGAAATACTGCGCTTTATAATCTTTCCTCAATAACATCTATGTATTTCTAGCTCCCACAGCATTTTGCGTTTCATTTCTAGCAGTGGTCCACTACAGCCTAGGGAGGAAGGTAAAACAAGGTTACGCACTTGAATGCCCTCTTTGCCTCATGGCAATCCTTCTTCCGAGAAAGCCTCTCATCAATGCCACTCCTTAATTGGCCCGAGAGCCCCTCTTTAAACAAAGCCCTGTCTCCCACAGGGCTGAGCTCTTTCTGCTGTTCTGGCAGAGCTAAAGCCAGACAAAGATGTGCCATTTACCAGCACAAATGTACAATAAATTCAAAGGTACAGGAAAGAAGTGAGGTACTTCCAGAAGTTGTTGATGTTCTGCAGGTAGGACAGACTGCATCTGGAGAAAACCTTCTATCGACGTGTAACACATTGAACGTGCACTAAACCAGGGTTAGGTACAAAACTTTGTTACAGAGCTACAGGACAGATAAAGATTTCCTGAATTTGACACGAAAGGACTGTGCATTTGTAATGATCACTTTTTAGTATTGATACAAATCAGTAAGAATAATCAGTGGCAGTGCAGCTTTAACCTCTTCTTTAGCAGTAACCCTGGTGCCTTCGCTGTCTGCCCACACACTGCCAGGCAAGTAAAGGTGACACACAAAATGAATCCTACATTTTCCTTCCCTCAGCTGTTACTCTCAGGCACCATGGTTCTTCATGTACTCAGCTAATGTAGCTAAGTATGCCATATTTGAGAGAAAAAAGTAAATACAAATGCCCAGAGCAGGACTAAGTAGCAATTGTTCAACATATCCTGTGATGCCCATAGGGACAGAATTCACCACTGATGTATATAAGACAAATATGTCATTTAAAATACTTTGTTCTTTCTCCTTTATTTAGCCACAACACAAGAGCAGTCAAACCTCATCCAGTGGAACTCACTCGATAAACCTGTTCAGATTCTCATGAAATCAACCAAAATATGCACGTACACTCACACACACTCACACACAGAGTGCAGCAGAACCCTCACAAAATGAGTGGCCCTGAACTGCACCTAAGAGTAAAATGCAACAGAAAAATCACCTGGTTACGATACACCTGTTAAGCACCAAGGCTGTGCACAGAATAGGTGCCCACCGTACCACTCCATTCGCCATTTAAATACCAGTGTCCTTCCTTCCAGGTGCAAAGCTGAAGTTCACTAAGCGAAAGAGTCTGCTCTCAGCTACCCAAGACTATGGGGTAACAGAACCATTACTCCGCTGTAATGTATGCATATGACTGGCTCTGGCTGGAAGACTACTGCAGGTGACAGCTTTTTCCCCCCCTTTTACCTCCTTAGCAACTAAACCCACCGCCAATACCGTATGTAACTTGGCTTTTGCACCCTCCCCACTCCAGGGTTTGCTCTATTGCTCTAACAAGCTCTAAATATCTGCTCTATTTGCTCTTCTCCTGCTCCTTTTGGAGAAGAAACAGTGTAGTGGTTCTGTGATGTGAGTAAATGTCCACTAGGGACTAGAATAAGACCACCAAATACACCAAACCATGGCAGAAGAGACAGAAATGAGGCTGGTCAAGCTGGTCCATTTGATTTGTCAACACTTTGTTCAGAAATTTAAGACTCAAACATAGTTTACAAAAAGAGTAATTCTTTATAGAACATCTCAGTGTCAAAACTAACAAAAACACAGCTTGTTAATGCTGAGAAGAGCTGTCTTGGAAAAATTAATAGCTAAACTAGGCCATTGCTAACAATAATAGGTGATATCTCTTCATAAAAAGGTGGTCTGATGTACTCAGGAAAAATGAAACATTTGAAACAAACTGTTTACAAAAGTGATTTAAATGCTCAGCACAGATCTAACACAAGTGTTAACAACCACTATTGTAATTTTATTCTTGGACAACGTCAGCAACTATTAAAAAAATGCTAATACAAAAATGTAGAAAACAAAAAGGAAAATCCAATGAGAGAGTTTTTAGACAAACTTAGTTAAGGTGAAGTTGTATCTTTGTCCCTGTTAATAAGAACTTCAACTTTAAGCATGGCATAACCCAGCTCAGCTAGGTTTGTAGGCTTCCCCACCCTCACTAAAGAGTTCATTTTTAGAAGGCTCCGATCTCAGTCCCCCAGGGTCTGTAAGGTTTGCCAAGGGTCGCTGACTGCGTTGGTGCAGATGGGCTCAGCACATTGGGGGACAGCAGATGGAAGGAGCCAAACGAAAAGGGGAACGCAGACAGAGATGCCATGGAGGAGAGGAGAGGAGGAGACAGTTTGGTAGTACATGTGACCACGGGGAGCACTGGTCCAACGCTGCCATTTGGGGGCACTCTGAGTGAGGAAGTTTCAGCGTGTGGGGCGGCAATTCTGGTCTGGTGATGCGGTTCTGTGGAAGATGCTGTAGTACTGGTATTACCGTGCCCGTTTGAAGCCAGCAGCAGTGGGTGAGATATGTGAGGGTGATGTCCAAAGGCACTGCCCCAAGGAATGTGTCCAATGCCAGTGTGTGCACTACTCGCAGCTTCCCGTTGAGAGGCGTAGTTATTGAGATGAGACACAAGTCGAACTCGCAGAGGATCGGATGCGTCCAGACCCTCTATAATACTGAGGTATCGAGCAACTTCGGCCAGGCACTCTCGAAACCCCAGACTACGATAGTCCATAGCCAAAGCGTGGGCATCAAAATAACCTAAGAGAAAAGAGCCAAGAATGGACTCTTAAGAAGCTGTTTTCTAGCCATTGTCTACATGTAGCCTCCCCAACTCCACCCTCCCCTGTAAGTATATTTCACTTGGATGTGGTTAGTATTCCCAACCACAGATTAGCTGCCAAGCTCCTCTTTTTCGTTTTTACTTCTTTTTTTTTGTCTAACAAGCTTTTCTTTTATATCTGTGCTGTGATGCTGCAAGTCTCAAGATCAGTCACAGACTGCCATTTTTAAACTGAAATTGCACACTGCCACTAGAGGAAAGTACTTTTGTTCTTTTTATGTCTCCCCAGTGCAAGCAAAACCACAGCACAGTGAAATTCATTAGAAACACAAGTCCTAAGTTATCAGAGGGGACTTCTGCTGGCAGCGCACTTTTTTTCTAAAAATGCATTTCACTATTTTTGCTAAGTCTCTTCACTACTCATTCCATCTCTATTATTTTCTAGTTTCTGTTCTGAACTTTCAGAAAGTTTGAGAAACAAACAGCAAAAACTTTGTGTTTTCCAAGTTCCCAAAAGGCAATTCATTTCACAGTGCTGACACACTGCTAGAGAGACCTTAAATCACTCTTCTCTAGGACAACCTGGAAGCTAGTACTTTAAAATGTTTCAGTGCCAGCGACGCCACAAATCTTCTCAAGTAAAAATCCCCAAATTTCTGAGAAATCATGAGAAGAGTTTCCCTTCACTCTCTTCAAGTGCTCCCACAGCTCACTGTGCACTGGATGTTCAGGAACACACTCCTCTCGGCAGCCTCTCTGCAGAGCTGGGACCCACTGTCAGGCACAAAACTTTACCTTTCCCTCCTGCCGTATGCAGCATTTTCAGGTGATCAACAGTCATCTGCAGAATCTCCGCTTTTTCCAGCTTGGCAGATCCCTAGGAGAGAAGGGGAAGCAGAGAAACATTTCAGGCACAACCAGAGACCTTCAAGAGGGGCGACCCTCCCCCCGGGAGCAGGGAGAAGGCAGTGCGGGGGGTCGCTGGGCACTACCTGCTTCTCAAAGGCGCTGGGCACCAGCCTCCTCAGCTCGGACAGGCTGTTGTTGATGCGATCGCGGCGGCGCTTCTCGATGATCTAGGGCAGAAAGCGGAGGGTCAGGGGGTCGGGGGGTGCTGGGGCTGAGG
>NW_010189439.1:3114-3344 GCF_000695765.1 Mesitornis unicolor | reverse complement strand
GTAGGCGCTCAGGGTAGCGGGGGTGGGGGACGGGGACGGGGGACCGGATCGCCCCCGGGACAGGAGCCCTGCGGCAGTGTTGGGGGGTGTTTTGGGCTCCTGAGGCAGCGTGCCTAGGGTTGTACCCCCAAGGGGGGAGTTTGGTTATAAACCCATCAAGGCAAACTGTGGGGAAGGTAAAGCCGAGCTCCCCCATCACTGCCTTCATCACACGGATGCTTGTGCTCATG
>NW_010189439.1:0-2898 GCF_000695765.1 Mesitornis unicolor | reverse complement strand
GGTAGGTAGTGATGGGGTGATGAGCGGAGGAGGTGGCACCTCCTAAAGAGGCCATGCTGCTCCGAGAGTGAGAGGACTCCAGCTTCATGGTGTCGGCCAGGGACACCTGGTATTTGATGCATTCTTTCTCGTCCTGCCGGGTAGAGCCGGTGGAGCCGGGGGTGGAGATGGACGGATCCGGGGGCACATCTTTCGGTGGGGTCGGCGGGGAGGAAAAGGTGCGGGCTGGAGTGGCCGGCGGATAAAGTGGAAGAAGAGGCGGGCGGGTAGACGGAAAGGGGTCCCGGTGAGCTGTGGTGAATGGAGGTCTTGGAGAATGGGCTGAGGTTCCAGGGGGAAGCGCTGTGATGACTGCTCAGCGCCTTGCTCCCGTCCAGCCAGGGCAGCGAGCCGTGCAGCAGCGGGGGCCGGCACACCTGGCTCCCTGCTCGGAGAAAGCACAGCGAAAACGACGGTTACACTCCCCTTGCCACCCTGCGCAGCCCCTCGTAGGGGTACCGGGCCATACCCCCCCTCTCGCTTCTTCCCAAAGGGCTCAATTACTGCTTTAAAATTTGAAATAGCCTGAGATGGCAGCCCCGATCTTGCTTCAGGACCGGGTCTGCCGGTCGGGACCCCCCGAGAAGATATGCCAGCCCCGGGATAGGGAATTTGGAGAGCTCTGTTTTCACCCTCTCCCATTTCCAGACAATCCCACGCGGACTTTGAAGCGAAAATCCTGCGTGAAATTGCCAAGCCCCGACTGTAGAAATCATTTATTTGTTTCTTAGCTGGAAAATAATTTCCCGGACGCAGCCGTGGGCTACAAACCCTGGGAATATTCTGGCCAAACGAAGAAACCCAGAAGGTGCCCACAGACATGTTAATAATCTTTCCAACAAAGCAGCTAAAGTTTGCAAACCGCCTAGTTTGTCTTTTTTTCTGCCACGAGGCTGCACATAAATGTTAGGCGGCTTTTTCGTGGCTATGTGGCATCTACAGAAAGTAGCAACTGTCTCAAATGAAACTCTCCATCCCCTTCTTATGACAAGAGACTTGTATTTTAAAACACAGACCCGGGCTTTGCAAAAAAAGCCCACTAGATTTATGCAGTCAAACCATATTTTCTTTGTTTATAAATGTTTTTAAGGGATAGTACCTAATATTTTCAAAATTAATCGCTGCCCTTGCTTTAAAAAAAATACATATATATCTCTCTCTCTCTCCAAAGAATCAAATTTGCCCAAGTCCACAGCAATTTGAACACATCTTTATAAGCTGAAAAACACAGTTATTCAACTGGACAAGAGCAAGTTTGTGCCTGCTAATAAAGCCCTGAAAACACATAGACATCTAGAGAGCCTTAATCTCTGTATCATCGCGATCCCTGTGTAGAGACTACTGAAAATACAGAAGGAGAGGTGCAAACACAGATCTATAGAGCCACAGATAGAGCTGGTGCGGTGTGGACACGTCTGTTTGCATGGGAGCTTGTGTATGTGTAGAAAATCTCCAAGCTAGTTTTCACCTTACCAGACATTTGTGAACAATACTGAAAGTAACTTCTCAAAAGGAAGGGAAGGTGGGTTATACGAATAGAAAGGGTCAAGATTCATTATCTTCTCCAGGAAGTAGTGTAGTAAATAATATTCAGGCTAGATCAGAGAGACCGCATTTCCACTTTCTGCTGATATATTGGGGAAAAAAAATGAAAAGGAAAGAAAAGAAAGAAAGGACAAAGTCTGCTGATCCTCAGAAATAATTGTTTTAAAGGGACTAATAGCAGAACAATGCAGTTACTGAGCGGAGCCTAATGCAGACTCGCACTCAACAAGTAGCTGAGGGCTGAGAGCAGCCCCCTGAGCCCAGCTCGGCTTCATCCCCACTCGCTCATCCCACTTTCTTCTCCTTGATTTTTTGGGGTGATTTCCACGGCAAACCGCGGGTTTTTTGGATTTTGACACTGCAGAGGTCACTGTCCAGCTTCACAAATCAGCATCTACTTTCCCCCTTCTCCTTTTTTAAATTTTTTCTCTTTCCTTAGTTTTTAACTATAGAGGCAAACTCCAGCTTTAAATACGGGATATCTGCAACTTTTCATCGAAGGTGGCACCAAAACACTCACCCCTCCGTGGACCTGGGCCGCATCAGCCCCAGGTATTTCACCTCCTCTCTAAATGCCGTGACCCAGGAACCAAATTGACGTTGTGGATCACTACCTTCCTGCAGGACCCTCGGAAAACTCACCAAGTCTAGTCCCTAATTACACCACGGGGCTTATTTTTTGTCTTTTTGACCACATGCCGTGATGCCGCCCTGGGTGCCTGTGCAAAACTTGCGACCCAAGCCTGACAAGCTCACCAAGCGCGGATGAAAGAGCTCAAGCGTGAGGACAGCGGGGTTATGTTCACACCCCTGCTCTCTAGCTCGCTTTTCTTCTCCAGAGCAGCTTAATCGTGCAAAAACTAAACGCGGTATGAAAAACCTAACTGTTAACCTAATTAACAGAGGGGGGGCGGGCTAAAGCGAAAGAGAGAGGGGAAAAGGAAGAAAACAAGAGAAAAGGAAAGAGAGAAAGAAGGAGAGCAAGGGGGGGGAAGGGAGAGAGATTAGAGTGGAGGGGAAGAGGACAAGAAGAAAGAGAGAAAGAAGATGTAAAGAAGATAGAGAGAAAGATGTAAAGAAGATAGAAAGAAAGAAGATGTAAAGAAGATAGAGAGAAAGATGTAAAGAAAGAGAAAGAAAGAAAGAAAATGTAAAGAAAGAGAAAGAAAGAAAGAAAGAAAGAAAGAAAGAAAGAAAGAAAGAAGATGTAAAGAAAGAGAAAGAAAGAAAAAGAAAGAAAGAAGATGTAAAGAAAGAAAGAAGGAAAGAGTAGGAGAGAAAAATTTAAAAGAAAGAAAGAAAGAAAGAAAGAAA
>NW_010189438.1:0-6222 GCF_000695765.1 Mesitornis unicolor | reverse complement strand
CGCGCCGTGCGCAGTCGGATCGAACGCGGCTCCGCCTGGTGCTGCAGGCGGAGAGCGGTGTTTGTGGGGGCTGCGGGCTCAGCGTCGCCTTTCCGTCCTGGAGCTGAAGAAAGTCAGTTGGTCTCTCCTTTGTCTGAACCTACCGCCAAATCATTAAAAGGCCCCTGCGGCTCTTCTGTGATATTATGAATGTGAATGATAAGTTTTCTTTAAAACTGTAGCTATATTGAGAAAGTTTCCATCTCTTTATCTGGGCCCCGGTCCGACAGAGATTTGCCTAATGGCAGGCTGCAGCTGGGATGCCCTCCTCCCAGCGCCTGGATGCCAGCTGCTCCTGGCATTGCAGATGCAGTCAGCGGTGCTCTGACTGCAGCTGCGACGTTCGATTGTTTCACTTTTACAGCTGTGTGCTTCAGAGTGTGTAGGCTCCGTGGAGGACATCTAGCAGATTCCAGATAGATTGCTTCCCTGGGACACTTGTTATAGGGTGTTGATCGGCAGACAGTGCAGATAGAGTTCTGGAAAAAAATGTCTTTTTCCTCTTAGAGGCTCCCTGTCAATCTTGTATTCTTGTTGTAGACCACTGCCCCATGGCATTCGACCAGAAACAGCTGAGGTTTGCCTGATCACAAGGGATGAACCAAATTTATCAGCAGAACAGACTGAAAATCTGTACAGGAAACTTTTAGTCCAGAATGGGACCAGGAGTGTTAGCCAGGTAAGAGAGATACAATATGGCACAGCGCGCTGCCATCATGTTTTGTACCAGTGAAAAGGGAGAGGAGCTGTTGCTTCCTCCTGTTGAATGTTCTTATCTCAATGGTGCTAAGTTAATGATCTCTAGAAAGATTTTTCTAACAATTCAAACAACAGTTTTTCTAAACTTCAAAATTTACTCAATAATTTTTTCAATTTGAAACAGGATCTTCAGTGATCAGATGTAGTTGCTAGATAAATGCTCAATATTTAATTTGAATGAGCTACTGGAAAAACAGTGTCAAAGAATATTTGAGTTCTTTGCAGCTGGATTGTCTACGCTACTAGCAGCTAAAGTAGAAATACAATGTTGTAATTTTATTTAAGCTTGATTTAGATGTTACCATGGACTCAAGTTCTGTTTGGTGATTTGCAGTTACTGTGCAAGGTACTGTGTCCTTTTTCTACTAATTGTCTTCAGCGTTCTGAAACGGCGCCCCGACAAACGACTGGCTGTGCACGTTAATTCTGCGCACTTGTGAGAAGCGTTCTGGGCTGTGTTTTCAGCGGTGAGGACTAAACTGTCACTTGCATTGCAGATCATCTCATACAAAACTCTCAAAAAAGAGTACAAACTGTTTGAAGCAAAGCGTCGCCTCCTGAACAGGTTTGATCTCTTTCTGTCTGATGAGCGGATTCGAAGGCTCTTGCCCTCACATCTAGGGAAACACTTCTATGAGAGGAAAAAGTAAGTCTTTAAATTCTGTATATCCACTTTGCATTAACTTTTTTAAGATTAGTCTTCTTAGTAATGTTTAGGTTGGTTGGGCTTGGTATTGCTTTGTTTAGTTTGTTTTGGATTTTTAAAATAATTTTAATTCCACCCATTTCTTTTTTTAGGGTACCTTTATCTGTAAACCTGAAAGCCAAAAATCTTGCTAAGGAACTACAAAAACATATCCAGGGGACTACGCTCCCGGTTACCAACAAAGGGTGCTGTTAGTAAGTATGAGTAGAT
The DNA here is from genome assembly GCF_000695765.1 of Mesitornis unicolor. Lineage (NCBI taxonomy): Eukaryota > Metazoa > Chordata > Aves > Mesitornithiformes > Mesitornithidae > Mesitornis > Mesitornis unicolor. Next base: position 4,508 of record NW_010189438.1, on the reverse strand, counting down.
TCAGAGTTCACTTTGTACCTTTTCACAGTTGTACCTTTACAAATTTTTAAGTGAGTTGTTTTTATTCCATTAATATATGAATAAAAGAGATGAAGGGTCACCATTCCAAACGTGGGTCATTTTGCACCTTGACTTGTATAAAGAAATGAGTTCTGCTTACTAAGTTTTACTGTAAAGTTTTACGTTTTGTCTCATTTTCCTTATACCTAAGGAGTTTCTAGGCAACTGTCGCTGCCAAACAGCACACAGAATCTTAGACAAGTATTACTGTTAGCTTAGATAAAACTACCTCCAAAATACTCTATTCTTTTAAGACTTTTTTCACTTAGTATGCATCTAAATTAATAATATGTTTAGTAATATAAGGCAGAAGTTGCATAGCCAAATACAGAAAGATCAGTACAGGTAAAGCTGTTCTGCTATTACAAAAGACTGCAGTCCTCTATGAAAGTTCAGATAATTGCTCATAAGTGAGCTTTTTAAATCTCTGGAAATGCCTCAGAACAAATAACTTGAAGTATGTTTATGTGCCAACATGTAAATATTTCTCTTCTTTCAGTACAGCACGTATAGGTCACACTGGCATGAAAGCTGATGAGATCCTGGAGAACATCATTGCAGCAGCAGGGGTGATTGCTAAGAAGTTACCAAAGGTACTGCTGATTAAGGCCAAGTCAGTTCATAACTCAGCCTTGTTGTTGTTTTTACTTAATACGCTGTTTTTGTGGTTGCAGAATTGGAAAAATGTAAAAGTTCTTCATCTCAAAACGCTTAAATCGGTTGCACTTCCGATTTTTACTGCAAATATCTCCAATTTGGATGAGCTTGACAGAAACCCATCTCTCAAAAAAAAGGAAATAAAGGTAAAGAAAAATTAGGCCTTCAAACTTTCCACAAAACCTACTGGAACAACTAGTTCTTTGGCTTCCTTTTTTGCATTGTAGCGTCAGATGTGTTGGGTTTAAACAGGCGTTTATGGCTGCAAATGGGTTAGCTGCTCCCAACTCAGAGCAGTTCAAATAGTAGTACTGATGAAATGGTGGAGACTCCCGGTTGCAAAGCAAACTGGAAATAAGTTAAGCATTTCTAGTCCTAAACTATAGGGAGCTGAGATTCATTCTTGGAACTTTTGCTTGTATTGTCTATTCATATTTGCCTTCTGAAAATATACTCATTAACATACATACATGGATTTGGACCATGCATCCATTATTTGTTGGCTAATCAGTGGCATCTGAATAATTCACAAGCTCGCTCATATATATCCGTGTATATGAGGGAGGCTCACCTACTTTTTAAGAAAAGAAAATAATCAGCTATTCCTTTGTACCAAGTTCTGCTTATTATGTTATTTTATCTAAAATAAATTTGGAGCATGCATAGTCTATTTGAAGACTCTAATCTTGACGTCATTTACTTATGAGCTATTTATTATAAACTTCTGAAAGTAATGCGTTTTTTAAAATATTTTTACATATGGTTGACCAGTCCAGATCTATTGAAAAACAACATTTAAATTAGTGTTGCTAGACTCTCTCATTTTTAACCATATTAAAACAATTATTGTACATTTAGAAATGTTACGGAGATTTGTCTGAGATACACTTCCAATTAATTCTAGAAGGGAAAGAACAAGAAGCCAAAGAAGGCAGCTAAAAAACTGAATTCAAGTCAAGTCACTTTGACAACTGAAAGCAATGCTGCTGCTGCTACCCAAGAGCTTGCTGTGAAAGAAAAAGCAGCAGTAGTCCAAGGAGCAGGTGATGATGATGATGAAGAAATTCCACAACTGGTGCCTCTGCAAACAACCACCTTAACTGAGCTGAAGGTAGTTGTTTAATAACGTTGAGAAACTTGCATTTCAGTTAAAACGAAACTTTAGTTTTGAACTGTTAAAGTAGTCCATTGCTTCTTAGGAGACTGGAACTGGATTTCTTGTGAATATATCATGAAAGGGAGAGTTAAATATATAGGAGGTGGTTTAGCTGGAGGGCATTTTGGTTTTGAGTGTGTGTTTTATTTTTTTGTAGTTAGCCCCTCTTAGAGACAAAGGAAGTCAGTGGTTGTTGTCCTGCTGCGAATTTTTCTGAATAGCAGCAGTTTTGTCTAGGTTGAATAACAAGCCTGAAGTCAGAAGAAAGGGTGAATGTTTGAGAAAGATCTTCATACTTAATTGAGTAAATAGTATTTTTTTTAATACAAAATTTATTGTAAAATTAAATTCTAATGTATTTTAATGTATCATTTTCTGCCTGGAGTGCAAAACTTTAAGAAAAACAAATAACGCTCTCTAGGATAGTAATATGCAACATTGAGAATCTCATAATGTAAATGGAAAACTAGCAACTTGCTTGAAATTCTTCACAGACTTATTGTGGATCGTGTCATTACTGTGTCTGCAAAACCACCAGACTGACAATACACAACATTTAATAAATACCTGGGAAGGGTGTTTGGATGAATAAAACAATAACAATTACAAATGTAACTTATACTACATTTGTGACTGGAGCATGTCCTTAAACTCTGTACCTAATGAGTACTTAACTGTACTTAAACAATGTTGCCCAAACTAAAACTGTGATTATGTGCTGGCCCACCAAACAAACAGTCGTACAGCTTGCTTCAAGCTGCTCTAACAACACAGGTCTAGGTTAGCTCATGTGGTGTGATCGGCAGAGGCCTGGAGCAGATGCAGCTGGAGTTGGGTTGTATGAACTGTTCTGATGGCAGCAGCCTTCTTTCATGAGGGCCGTTTGGGAATGGACCTAGTGCACAAATGGGAGTGCAGTCAGTTTGTGTGTGTGCAGCGGGACTCTACTGAGCCTATTAAGCCTGGAAATGCGGCAGGAAGAGGACTGTGGTCTAGGTCTCTGCCAGCAGAGGTCAGTGACTTGACTGGCCGAGGGGATCCTTGCATCTGTTAAACCTATTTACTTTCTTACTGTTTTGTTGATTTTTTTTTTTTCATTATTTAGTTCTGTGTTTAATCTTCTGCTTCTAGACTTAAGCATGAACAGATTATTGGGGCTAAAGCACAGTTCAGCTGATAGAAAGCATTTGTCATTTATAATGGTTTTTGTTGATCCTTCTCCTCGAAAGGTGTTTTTTAGGTGGAAGGGTAATATTTTTTTGGTGTCTTACATACAGAAAGTGGAACCAAGTCCAGAAAAAGGTGACAATGTGAGCAAGAAAACTAAAACACTCCTCAGTAAGAGAAAGAAACAGCCTCTAGCTCTGGAGACTCCAAAAACAAAACAAAGTTATAGAAGAGTGTGCAGACTTGCAGACATCACCAAAACAGAAAAAAGCCAAGCAGCTCAGCATGCTGAAGGAAGCAAAGAAAGAAAAAGAAATTAAAAAGACTCCCAAAAAGCCTGAAGCAAAGTCTTTTCCAACATCCAAAGCTGGCAAATCACTACAGCCAGCCAAGAAGTTTTCAAAAATGCCAAAGCAGACACCCCAGAAAGTGCACAGGCCACAGTCAGTGTGAACGTTGTCTGTTGTAACATATAGTTTACAGTGTTTATATAGTTATTCACTGGTGTCTTTTTAGTAAAAAAATACATTGATGAAGTAAAATAGCTTCTTAAGAAAATCTGATCCCAAGAGCTTTTTTCACTGAGACCTGTAAATGATTCATTTGTGTTTCCATGTGACTGATGAGCTGGAACAAATAAACTTGTGATCTTAATTGGCTCTGTTTCCTAATTTTGATTTTTTCCTGGCCCAAACTAAAAGCACTTAAAGAATTTAAGTGTCAGAGGGCAGGGAGGGGACTGTTCCAGAAGGAAAGCTGAGCAATATTGTGTAAGTGACATCTTCGTCAAGCTACCTTAGTTCTGGAACAGACAAGGGCTGAAGCAAGAAGCATGCATACCAAGGGCAGCAGTCTATTTAACATGTGATTTAAAATGTTAAATAGTTGTTACCATTTTTACTTAAATTGTTCAATATAATGAACACAGGGTGACATTTGTCAGTCATATTCCAGATAATTAAGTTAGCAGCCTGGTAACAAGCCAAACAATGTATTTTTTTAGCTATTTTTATCTAGGGTATTTGTATGCTTAAAAAAAAAAAGGACCATTTTACTTTTATTGTTTTATGCTTTGACCATTTGTGATGTCAAGAAAAATCTCCTTACCTTCAGTTCTGGGCCTTATTTCTGCTACTAGATCAACCTGAGTCAATCCCGGTGTGCTGGTTCCAATAGTTTTGTTTCTTCCATCTGAAAAATCACCAAAGGCTGTATGAACTTGGAGTGTGCCAGCTCGGCTACGTAAGCTTAGCTCTCTTAGATACAAGGTCCTCGTCACCACAGACCCATCTTCAACCCCTCTGACGCCTGGCAGAAGAGCCGGCTGCGCCAGCCGCCCAGACGAGCCTGGGGAGAGAGGAAGGGGCCTGTCGGGGGCGTCCGGCACCGCTGGCGGGACGAGGCTAGCGGCAGGAACCGGGTCGCGGCAAACGAGGCCTCAGCCACCGTCAGAGCAGCCTCAGGTGAG
>NW_010189437.1:8555-9420 GCF_000695765.1 Mesitornis unicolor | reverse complement strand
AGATATTAATGCTCCCAGATCACTAAAAAAAGATGCAAAAGTTGCCTTGGAAATTATAACACATAAAATCAACACGTCCCATGCCAGTAGGCGATTGTTAGATCAGCCAATTCAATTAACTATAATCAACCAAAAAGAACACCCATATGGCATTATTATGCAATGGGATGAACAAGACAGAAATCCTTTAAAAATCTTAGAGTGGGTATTTTTACCAATGCAACCAAAGAAAATCATTTTGACTCACCTAGAAAGTATTAGTCAATTAAAGGGAGACATCGCATAATTGAAATAGCAGGCACAGAACCAAATTGCATATATGTTCCTTTACAAAATGATTATTTAGACTGTTCAATACAAAACTCAGAATGTTTACAAATTGCACTGCAAAATTTTGGTGGAGTTGTTACAATGCATTACCCATTGCATCGCTTATTTGCATTCTCCCTTGGGTGGGGGTTAGACATGAAACCACAATGCCAACAAACACCTGGAGAAGGTTTAACAGTTTTTACTGATGGTAGTGGTAAAACACGAAAAGGAGCAATTGTCTGGCTATGTGACAATAAATGGAAACATATTTTAATACAAGGACAGGGTTCGGTTCAAATAATTGAACTTCAAACTGTGGTCAAAGTATTTCGTCAATGGACAGATACCCCACTAAACATTATCTCAGATACAGTTTATATAGTCAGTGTTGTTAAGCGTATGGAAAGAGCCATCTTAAAACATGTTGCAAATGACATATCAACAATTTCGGAAATTATGGCACCTATTAGAAAACCATCAACAACCTTATTATATCACACATATTAGAAGTCATACCAACTTGTCAGGAATTTTTAGTCAAGGCAATGCCATA
>NW_010189437.1:3573-8505 GCF_000695765.1 Mesitornis unicolor | reverse complement strand
TCTGTCAGATAAGTTAAAAAAAGCCACTGCATCACACCATTTTTTTTTTCACCAATCAGCTAAGGTGTTGGCAAAACAATTTGACTTTGCTGCTGAGGACGCCAAGTGCATCATTCGCAGTTGTGCCAATTGTCAACAGGTAAATTCAGATCTAATAGCAGCAGTGAACACAAGAGGGATTCATTGTCTACAGCTGTGGCAAATGGATGTCACTTTTAGTCAAGGCAATGCCATAGCTGACCAATTGGTAGCCCCAATTTGGACAGGGCGTCCGCCAGATAAGTTAAAACAAGCCACTGCATCACACCAATTTTTTCACCAATCAGATAAGGTGTTGGCAAAACAATTTAACTTTGCTGCTGAGGATGCCAAAAGGATCATTCGCAGTTATGCCAATTGTCAACAGGTAAATTCAGCTCCAATAGCAGCAGTCAACCCAAGAGGGATTCATTCTCTACAGCTATGGCAGATGGATGTCACATATTTAGCTGAATTTGGAAAACTTAAATATATTCATGTATCCATAGATTGTTATTCTTCTGCTGTGTGGGCGACAGTGCAAACAAGAGAAACAAGTCAACGTGTCAAAAAAAAAAAAGATGAATATTTACCACCAATAGTAAAGCATTTTGCAAGGACTTCGTGCAGAAAGAGGATCAATGAATGCAGAAGAAAATGTTAAGGTACAGGTAAAAAAATCCTCATTCTGGAACATGGGAAGGACCCTATAAGCTGCTAATATGGGGTAGAGGATATGCTTGTATCATTGCAGATGATGGCACCAGATAGGTTCCTGCGAAGTGGGTAAAACCATGGCTCAATACGACTGGTTGAGAGCTGTTCTTGGACTGTTATGGACAATACACTTGGTTTCTGCATGGATAGTTCAACAGCTGAAGCAGAATGGGTAACTTTGGCAAATATAACGCGTCAAGAAGCTTTATGTCTTACTGTCGCTCCACAATACTGTGATAATCACTGGAATGGTGTATATGCTCATTTGCCTCAGTTGCTCTACCTGCAGGAATGTTTCTTATATGTGGGAATAGAGCATGGGCAGGAATTCCCTCGAAACTTAATGGTGGGTCTCTAAGCAAAACCCCAGGGAAGTTTATAGTTTGTGTAATACCCGGGCTTTGAGATTTAGTGTGTGTATAAAGTTACCAGTAATTAGTTTTAAGATTTGTGTGATAAGTGTGGTTGCTATCTGTGGTAGAAACTGAATCATTGGTTAGCAAAATAGAGCAGTGTGACATTAGATGTAGATTCAGTTAGGCATGCTACACTGCAAAATAGAGTCGCAATAGATTTCTTATTATCTGCTCAAGGGCATGGCTGTGAGGATTTGGTAGGAATGTGTTGCAAGAATTTATCAGATCATTCAGAATCAATACATAAAAGTATCCGGCTTCTAAAAGATGGAGTAAGAAAATTGCAAGTAGATGATGGTTGGGACTGGTTGAATCGTTTGTTTAATGGATGAGGTTTTTCAGGGTGGATTTTGTCTTTGTTGAAAACTGGTTTGTTAATTTTAGTAATAATTGTGGCTGTGCTCCTAATGTTGACATGTGTTGTGACCTTGTTGCGAAGGGCCCTGCAACAGGCTGCACAGGCAATATTTGTCGCTCAACAGCAAGAAAAATGGGGAGATGTGGGAACAAAAAAGAATGAGGAAGTATGGCAATGCAGCAAGAGAACAACCCGGAAGTAAAGCAACCGGAAGCTACAGTAAACCGGCCAGAAGCAGAAGTAAACCAACCGGAAGCAGAAGTGGGCGGTGACATGTGTGGGAAGATAGTTACCAATCATGTATTAGCTTAGACTATATGGACACATATGTAACCAATAGAAATGCTTATGTAGGGTGACTAAGGGATTTAAGACTATAAAAGCGCAATTTCTGATAGAATAAAGGTCTTCACTTTATAACACTTATAGAGTTGTCTGGAGTTCATTATGTGTCTCCCCCTCACCTGACAAAGCAACTTTTTCTTAATGAGAAAGGCTCACTACTAGTCAAAAGTACAAGCAAGTCCAGGACTTTTCCTTCCAGATATTTTCAGAATCCTTATTTAGATACCTATGGGTGTATGCTAACTCTTGCTTCTGTTGTATTTTTTAGATTTTTTGGGGACTGCTCAGGTTATGGCTGCTTTTTCTAAGTTTTCTTACTTGCACAAGAGAGAGCTTAACAAATACTGACTTATATTTGGGTCTATTACCTCTTTACATACTTTTTTCTTTAATTCAAAAATAGCATGCAGAAAAAGGAGCCATCAAAGGCATAGACTTAAGTTTGTGGAGTCATCGGTTTTTGTGCTTTCATTATGTGAATTAGCAATGGTCAGTCATGGCTCACTGATGTACACCACTGGCTTGATTTCTGTTTTCTACAGCTTCCATGTAAAAGTAATCTATGGCTATTTGCAGAATCATTAGTTGGGAAGTTTAGGGAAAGGTCACATCAGTGGTGAAGCTGTAACTGTAAACCCCCTGCTTTACAGAGGAATAATTTCCTGTATTACTGAAAGGGTGTCTGTTCTTTCATTGATTTTCCTTTTTTTTTTTTTTTGGATAGGAATATTAGTTCATCTACTGTGAGAATCTGTAATCAAAGCCTCTTTGCTGACATTTTGGTCAATGGGCCAAGTTTTCTTTGTATGCACATTACACAGTCTACAGAAAAAGTAGATCATAGAATCACAGAATGGTCGGGGTTAGAAAAGACCTCTAAAGATCATCTAGTCCAACCCCACTTCCAGAACAGGATCACACAGATCCTGCAGAGAAGATCACACAGAAACACATCCAGGCGGGTTTTGAATGTCTCCATGGAAAGAGACTCCACAGCCTCCCTGGGCAGCCTGTTCAGTGTTCTGTCACCCTCACAGTAAAGATTTTCCTTCTTTAAGTTGAACCTTCTGTTCCAGTATGTGACTATTACACCTCGTCCTGTCACTAGGCACAACAGAGAAGAACCTGGTTCCATCCTCCTGACACCCACCTTTCAGATAATTATAAGTATTGATAACATCCCCCCTCAGTCTTCGCATCTCCAGGCTAAACAGACCCACCTCTTTCAGCTTTTCCTCATACAGGAGATGCTCCAGTCTCATCATCATCTTAATGGCTCTATGCTGGACTCTCTCCAGTAGTTCCTTGTCCTTCTTGAACCGAGGAGCCCAGTATTCCAGATGTGTCCAGGACAGAGTAGAGGGGGAGGAGACTCTCCCTTGATCTACTGGCCGCACTATTCTTAATGCACCCCAGGATGCCACTGGCTTTCTTGGCACATCGCCACAATGGCGATGTCTTAGTCACTCTAGATGTTTGTGGAGGTCAGTGTGTGGGACACATGTACCATTCTCTCTTAAATAGATGGAAATATTGAAAGAATGTTTGTCAGCTGAGTGAAAACATTGTCATCTTGTTTGGGTAGCCAAGATTCTTAATAATTTAGCACAGGGAGCAGTGTCAGTATTGAAAAGAGTAGGCTGACAGAAAAGTCACTTGAGTGTAGTAATTTTAATCTATGGTCAGTCCCTTCTTTATATGACTGTTTACACACCTTGTCTTTTTCTCCCCCAACAGATCATTTCTCCTTTGATTTCTGGCTAGAATAATTTTGTTTTGCTGAGTGCAAATTAATCACAAATTCATTTTTATATTATTTTTCTGGCATCTATGTTACTGCAATTACATTGCTGTTGATTAAGTGCATAAAACTTTAGTGGGTCAGACTTCTGCTTCCTCCTTTTTTTCACGATGACATTTTGGAATTCAAGTCTGAGTAATGATAGGTAAGACATATAGTCAGAAGTTGGAGATAAATTCTCTCTAGGGATACAGATGGATCTAGAAGTCCTTTTGAAAACAAAATTCAAGAAAGCTCATTAAGTGAAAGGCACCATTTTTTCTGTATCCTACAAGTGGAATTTCTCTGGCAACAACAATCACAACTAGATTGTGTGATCTTTTGTATGGTATTGAAGGGAATCTTAATATCAGAGAAGTTGACCTGAATGTGTAAGTTCTCATGCTGGGTACTGATAGTGGATATTGGCTAGTAATTTTATGTAGGTGAAAATATGCAATTAATTTATATTGAGGTGTCTCATGATTTCACACTATGCATCGCATATATTGACATCAAACAGGTATTTTCATATTTCATTTTGTTAATTAAGAATGAGTGATGTAATCAGAGAGCTCTTAATCATGGTACACAATATAGTAATTAAAGCATGCTCAAGTCTTGGCTTTCTGAGCCTAAGAAATGTTTTGTACTCTATCTTGAAAAGATTTGAAGCACTTTCACAGCCATTGAGATCTTCACATTAACATAATAGCACTGATTTGTACACAAACATGCTCAGAGACATACATTCATGTGAACAAGCACACTTTTACTTGCTACAAATCCTGATAATAATCAGATGTGATTATTGCAGATACTGCAACTTTAAACAGACTAAGATTTGAGTACTTTACATTTCTATATTCTGTTATATGAGGAAACATGAAATAGCCTTTATTAAACTAGGTAGCACTAAGATACTGCTTATATCTGTATATTTCTAATCATTGTCTTGTGAAACAAATATAAAAAAATAAAGATAAAACATGTTATAGCAATAAAATCTTAAGGATATATTTTGAATAATATTGAAATTGTGGGATAATCACTGCAATGCTTCAAGCCAAAATTTCAAATTAAATATTTGTTTAAAAATGAGTATGGAAATTTTCATTTTCTATGCAAATTGATATCTCCTTCAGGAAATCTACAGAAAGTAGTTTTGTTTTCAGGTCAACTAGTTCCAGAAGTGCAAAATCCCATATTTAGGGTTTCCTTGGCTCTGACCTCCAGATGATTCTTAGTGGGAAATTATAATTTGTTCACTGTTTAGGTAAATTTTACAGAAGATAATT